>NC_033657.1:192243-199380 GCF_001601855.1 Plasmodium reichenowi | reverse complement strand
AAAAAAAAAAAAAGTACAGGTAAATATATATATATATATAATTATAATTATTATTAAAAAGTTTTCTATATAATTCGTCCATTATACAAATTTAAATATGAATATATCATATTTAAGGAATTTTTCATGTATATATTTTTTGATAATTTTATGGAAATTTAGTTATGTATATAACGAAAGTTATGCAAATATACAATGGGAACATGATTTATTTAGTATCAGTGATTTACATAGTGATTTGGATGCTTTAAAAAAAATTTTATTAACAGAGAATATAATTGATGAAGAAAATAGTGCAATTAGAGAAAATGTGCTGGTGATAATAACTGGGGACGTTTTAGACCCAGCTTATGATGATATAGAAATTTTATATTTTATTGAAAACTATAATATAAAGGCAAAACCATTAAATTCGAAAATACAATTAATATTAGGTAATCATGAAGTTCAAAACATTTGTCTAAATTTTAGTGGCAATAAAAAATATGGAGAAGAATATAAAGACAGAAATAAATTGTTTAAAAATGGTGAAGTATTGTATAATTATTTATTGGACAAACCTTTTGTCATCAAAGTAAATGATATTTTATTTTCACATGCAAGTATACTTCCTTATTATGCTAAGCGTGGTATTGATTATATAAATGATGAAGGAAGGAGGGAAATAAAAAATAATTGTACATTACTCAAATTTAAAAGTATAATTGGTGAAAGATTCTGTGTTGGTTGTCATAATGGACCTACATTTAATAGATACTTTTCTCGTGCTGCAGAAATGCCATTTAGAAGGGAAGTATGTAAATCTCTTTTTAAAACACTAAATATATTAAGTGCCAAAAAATTGGTTAATGGACATTCTATTCAAAGAAATAGAAAAGTTAATGAGTACTGTAAAGGAGGTCTTATAATGGCTGATACAGGTATAAGTAAATGGAAATGTGGTGTTATTAATTATGTTCAATATTTTCAGGATGGATCATATAAAGTAAATTATATAAATACGGATATATAGATAAATATATTATAAAATCGGATAAACAAACAAACAAACAAATAAATAAATAAATAAATAAATAAATAAATAAATATATATATATATATATATATATATATATATATATAGGCATGTATTACATTTTATTTTTAACAATATATAAAATAATTTAAGGAATAGAAATAGAAATAAAAAAAAAAAGATATCAAATACCTTTCATCATTTAAAAGGTCTCATTAATGAAATGTAATATAAATAATACAAAACAATATATACATAAATATGTATATATAATTATATTTAACATTTTCAAAATTTTCTTTATTTTAACATTTTTACTTTATGTTTTACTTATATCTTTTTATTATAATTCTTCCATTTTATGTATCCTAATTATTCCAATTAGCATACATATAAAGATAAAAATGTTCATATTTTTAAAAATTAGATAATTATAAATTGCACATAACTATAGTTGTGTATAAATTATTCTTATATCTTTATTATTATTAATATTGTATTAGTGGATATATTCGAGAAAATCGTCAAATATTTTTTTACCTATTGTCAATATTATTAATATTTATTATTACTATTTTGTTTTTATTATTTATTTATTTATTTATTTATTTATTATTTTATTTTTTTATTTTTTTTTTAAATTTAAATTAAAAATGGACTATTACATCATATATATCAAATATATATATATATATATATTTTACATTTTTATAACTTTATGTGAAACTTCGAATATAAAAAAAAGATTATTATAATTAAAGCTTTTTAAAAAATGGACAAATTGTAATAAATGGTAATCCATGAATATTTTGATACTTTTTAATGAATATGTAAAGCTTTACTTTGGTTAAAAGTTAAATATGAAAATGTACTAATAAATAAATAAATATAAATATATATATATATATATATATATATAATTTTTTTTTCTTTTTTTTTTTTCTCTCTCTTATTATTTATTTATTTTTTTTTTTTTCCCATGAAACATTGGAAAGTATTGGAAATTTATGTAAAAAAAAAAATATATATATATATATATATAAATTTATTGTTTTAAACTTGTCATTATTTTTATCTTTGACCTATATTATTTATCAATATATATTATTTATATATTAGATATATACATTTTACACTTTTTTTTTTTTTTTTTTTTTTGATTTTATAAATTTTCATTATTCTTTCAAATGAATAATAAATTATTTTTTTTTTTTAGAAATGTAGCACATTTATCATTTTAATTCATATAAAAAAAAAAATATTTTTATGTTTTTTTTTATGTTTTTTTTTATGTTTTTTTTTTATGTTTTTTTTTCGGCTATATAATATATATATGTATAATTACATTTAAAGTTCGTTCATGAAGTTAATTTAATTAAATATATATAATTATAATGTAATATTTATTATATATATTATATATGTTTATATTAAATATGGTATAATTATATAATAATAACTTATTTATTTATTTATTTTTTACAAATCTGAAAGCAAAAATTTATATATAGTAAAATTATAAAAGAATAAAAAAGTATATATTTATAGATGTATATGTATATAATGTATCAATGTAAATGTAAAATATTTTTTGAAAGCAGAGGTAATGTTAATGTTAAAAGATATATAAATTTATTGAATGATAAAATATTTATATAATGCTTTAAAAATGTATAATATATTATTAATAAAATATATATATTATATATTATATATTATATATATATATATATATATATAATATATGTGATGTAAATATGATTATTATATAATAAATAGAATTTATATTTTATATGTAAAAATATATAATAATATATAATATAAAATTATGGTATATATAAAATTAAATTCATTCTAAATTAAAACAAAAAAAACAATGGTGTATTTTTTTTTTATTTAATATATATGTAATTAAAAGAACTTTCAGTATTTGAATTATTTTGAAGATAGATATATTTATTCGTTGCTTCTTTTTTTTTTTTTTTTTTTTTATGTTTTTTTATAAATTTTTTTTTCGTGAAATATAACATTTTAATGTATGAGAAATTTCTTTTTTATTTAATATTGAAATAAACAAGAAAATAATAAAGGCATATAAAATAAACAAAATAAATATATATATATATGTATATGTATTTATATTAATATAACAATTTGTTGTTATATTTGACATATTTATGAAGATTTTTAAAGGATTATCTTTATAAATAATTTACATATATATAATAATATATATATATATATATATATATATATATTATTTGTATTTGTATTTCTTTTTTTTTTTTTTCTTTTTTTTTTTTTTTTTGTTTGTTTGAGTAATGTTAAAAAATAACTTTAATCCTGATATTAGTGATGATGATTATGTAAGTGAGAAACAAATATTTCAAGGATCCAACAAAACTATATTAACTGTAGAATCAATACATGTGGTAAAAGGTATAGATAAAGATATAAAGAAACAAATAGAAGAAGGAAAAGTTTTTTTGAGTGATATAAGTCCAGTAAAGAATGCAGAAATTGAGGAAGCATTTTTAAAAAGTTTATTTAAAAGTTCTTCTACATGTTATAACAATAATGATAAAATTTTTCATCATCATTTTAATGATAAAAAAAAAGATTATTCTAATGAAAATTCTTCGGAAGAAATAAATATAAATATAGAAGAAAATTATGATCGGTTTAATATAGATAAATCAAAATATTATAATAATGATAATTTATTATCATATAATAAAAAGAATAAAAATAATAATGATAAGGATGATGGAATAGATGATAACGTACTTATTCGTCCTCCTAGTGATTTACAAGAACATAAAGATGATGAGATATCATCACAATATTTTAAAAGTTATTCATTTGTAAAAAACTTGTCTTCAAATATTTTTGAAAAATATACTTTTAATGATTTACCTGATTTGTTAGAACAAGAAACTATTAATTATATTAAAAAGCAAGAAAGGATATTACAAAAAAAAAGATTAAATGCAAATTTAGAAGCCTTACGTTTACAATATATACCAATAAATAATGATAAATTTGTTACTATACCTACTGATATTAAAGAAAATATTTTAGCTTTATTTGCATGTATTATTATAAAACATATAGATTCATTTGAAGATGAAGATATACAAAATCATTTAGATGAATTGTGTAAAAATTTTTTAAAACAGCTAGCTGATTTGTTAGTAATAGATCCAATTGCATATCAATGTGTTATTAAGCCTTTTGATCAAAGAAAAATACTTAGAGAAGTAACAGGAGATAAAACACCTTATGTTCTTTACGAAAAGCCATTTGTTGATAATATATTAGAAAAAATAGGAAGTCTACAAGCTAATATAGATGCTAAATTTAAAAATGTCGTTGAAGAATTAAATAATGAAATGGACTTTTGGCAAAATGATCATATAGATGATGAGCAAAGTGATCAAGATAAAGAATATTTAAAAAATGAAATGTTATTAGAACATGAGAATCTCAAAATTGAAGACAACAAATTATATATAAAAAATAATATTTCACCTACGAAAATGTTTTCTGAAAGGGAAATTGATGATAATTATAAGGAGGAAGCAATAAATGATTGCTTTACTATAAATAATAAGAATGAAGAAAAAATATTAAAAAAGATTAATAAGAAACATGACACCAAAAAGGGGAATCAAATAAATGATAGTAATGGATGTACAAATATTGGAGAATGTAATAATGATCCCCCGAATGTCAAATCGGTTGATAAAAATAAATTAGACACTTCTAAAGTGGAAAATAAGGATAATATTGAGGAGGAAAATGTGGTGTATAAAAAAGAAAAGAAAATTGCGTCAGCTGGACAAGGTGACAATAAGGATAATGATAACAATAAGGATAATGATGACAATAAGGATGATGATGACAATAAGGATAATGATGACAATAAGGATAATGATGACAATAAGGATAATGATGACAATAAGGATGATGATGACAATAAGGATGATGATGACAATAAGGATGATGATGACAATAAGGATGATGATAACAATAAGGATAACGATGACAATATGGATGATGATGATAATCCAAACGAAGTAAAAGAATGTAATAAAAAGAAAAAAAAGAATAAAAAGAAAAAGAAGAAAAAAAAGAAGATTAAAGATAATCCAAATGGACGTAAGGAAAAAGACAAGTTAGATGACCAAACTAAGGAAGATAAAATAAAAAGCAATGCTTATTGTGAAAAAGTGAAAAAAAAGAATGAAGAATTTGGTGATTTTATTAAAAAGGATAGTAATACGTCTGAACAACTTAACAGTAGCAATAATAGCTTCAATATCAATAATTTAGAAAATAATAAAATAAGAAAAAATATGAATGAGAAAAATGTAAAACATGATATGATAAACGATGGAGATATTTTATCGAAGATAAAAACTCATATTGTAAATAAAATGGATATATATGAAAGTGAAAGTTATTATGATGAGAGTGATATGGAGAAGCATTTAAATCACGGTGTTCCTATAAAAGCACCTGAAGTAAAATCAGTATTATTGAGAGATTTGATTACTACATATATAATGACAGGTAATAATAATGCAAGAATTCATTTATTCTTTCAGAAGTTTGCAAAATGTCTAAAAATAAATGAACTTTTAATATTAAGGATAGAAGAAAATTTGGCAGCAGATTTAATAAGTGCTTTACAAGCATCAACCAATGAAACAGCAAAAAGAAGAAACATTAGAAGAATGAAAATTGCTGCAGCAGCTTTAGGGGGTGGTGCATTAATAGCATTTACTGCAGGATTAGCTGCTCCAGGTATTATAGCAGGTTTAACAGCTCTGGGTGCAGGTGGTAGTAGTTTAACTGCATTTTTAGCTTCAGCGAGCGGTTTAGCATTTATTGTTTCATTGTTTGGTGCTGGTGGAGCAGGTTTGACTGGTTACAAATATAGTAGAAGAATAGCAAATATAAAAACATTTGAATTTATTATGTTGAATGGTAATATTTCTAAATCGTTGAGTGTATGTGTTTGTGTAAGTGGAGAGATTAAAAGTGATGATGATATAACAAATCCATGGTTAGAGGTATTTCCAAATTGTTATTGTGATTTATATTGTTTGAAATGGGAAAATCATTTATTAAAAACATTGGGATCATTAATTGAAACAATGTTATCACAAGAATTTGCAATAACAGCTAGTAGAATATGGTTACAATATACAATTGCTAGTACTTTAAGTGCAGCCTTAACATGGCCATTAGCATTAATTAAATATGCATCAAATTTAGATAATGTATATTTATTAATAAGAGAAAGAGCTCAACAAGCAGGTCGTATTTTAGCTGATGCACTAAGTGATAGAAATACAGTTGGTCAACGCCCTGTTATTTTAATAGGTTATTCAGTTGGTGCTCGTGTTATATTTTATTGTTTAAAATATTTATATTCAAAGAAATTATATAATATTGTAAGCAATGCCATATTTATTGGTCTTCCTGCTACTACTAGTACAAGAGTATGGGAAAAAATACGTATGGTAGTAACTAATCGTGTTATTAATGTATATTCAAAAAATGATTGGCTTCTAGGATTCTTGTATAGATATATGGAATGGAAAATAAATGTTGCTGGCTTGATTGCAGTCAAAGTACCTAATGTGGAAAATTATGATGCAAGTGGCATCATACATAGTCATTTAGATTATAAGAGAAAATTAAAAGACATTTTTCATTTAATCAAGTTTGATATGTAATTGTATAAAAATAAAAAAAAAAAGAAAAAAAGAAAAAAAAAAAAAAAACAGTAAAATAATAATAATATTTATATATTATATTATTAATTTTTATTTATCATACAAATTTTTATTCATTCTTTTTTTTTTTTTATGATTATTATTATTATTATATTTATTTATTTAATTTTTTTTTTTTTCTTTTTCTTTCTTTCTTTTTTTCTTTCTTTTTCTTTTTTATTTTTTTTTTTTTAATTTTAATCTTTTTTCTAATATAATTTTCAAATTTTTTGTTAGGATTTTTTTAAAAAACTTTTATTTATTTTATTTGCTTATGATTTTTTTTTTTTTTTTTTTTTTTATTATAATACTTCAAGAAAAAAAAAAAAAAAAAAT
>NC_033657.1:181926-191912 GCF_001601855.1 Plasmodium reichenowi | reverse complement strand
TTTTTTGCTTTGTTTTGTTTTCCCCCCTTTTGATAACAATCAAATAGACACACACACACCTAAACATAAAAGAAAAAAAAAAAAAGAAGTGTACAAAAATTAAAAAAATGTTAAAACATTAAATTCTGAAGGTTCTTCATTAGCAGCATATTCATCATCAATATTGGCATTTTCATTTTTGTCATCAAAAATTGTGAGGATATTAATTTCGGACTCTCCTGTTACATTTGTGAATGCTTTAGCATTATTATTATTATCTAAAAATGAAAAAAATGAAAAAAATGAAATAAATAAATAAACAAATATATCATCAAAATATATGTAACATATGTATTGTTATTATAAGCGTCAAACTACTATATGTGAAAAAAGAAAAAAAAAAAAATTATACATCCCCTTTTAATATACATTTAAGCGTACCATTTTTTTCATCAGTTGATGAATAATCAGAATACATAAAATGAGTTGAATGATCAATTTTTCCATGCTCATTTTCGTATGCATCTAAATTAATTTCTTTATTTTTTTTAATGGCTTGTTCAATCTTTAATGGATTAGATTTTTTTTCCTTTTTATATTTATCTCTAATTTGTTTATCATTAAATTTTGGTATTAAGGCTCTTACCATCATTAGATCTATACCAAACATTTCAATGGCTTGATAAAATTTATCTGTTTCTTCATCTGTCCATTTACACAATTTACTTTTTTTATATGCATATTTATATTTTTCTATTTGAGATTTATTAAGGTTTTGATTTATTTCATTTTTCTTCTC
This sequence comes from Plasmodium reichenowi, assembly GCF_001601855.1. Taxonomy (NCBI): domain Eukaryota; phylum Apicomplexa; class Aconoidasida; order Haemosporida; family Plasmodiidae; genus Plasmodium; species Plasmodium reichenowi. Next base: position 191,134 of record NC_033657.1, on the reverse strand, counting down.
CATTAATAAACCTAATTTGTCATTATTATTATTATTTTCATTTATTAAATTATTTGCACCCAATCTTTTTTTTTCATCATATATAACATCACCATGTTCATTTATATTTAATTTGTTCGAAAAATTTGATGAACCTATATTTAATAAATTTAAAAAATCATCACAATTGTTATTATCATCCTCAGGTAAATGATCTGTGTTGTCATTTTTTCTATTTTCCTCAATAACATTATCTTTATTATTTAAAATAGCTACTTCCTTATTATTATTATTATTATTATATATATTATTGTCGTCTATATTATTCAATATACTATTAAATATGTCATCTTCATTATTCTCACTCCTATTTGTATCCTTTATATAATTGTTCAAATCATTATTTAACATCATCAAATCAAAATTATTATAATCATATTCAATATTTCTCATTTCATTCAACTCTTTATCATTATCATTACCACATCCGTGCCTTTCTTTTTTTTTGTCTCTTATTTTTTTAACTTTTTTTTTTTTGTTCTTCATGACAAGATCCCAAATGGTGCATGTTTCTTCTAAAGGATAATAAAAATAAAAGGAATAAATTAATACATATAAATATATAAATATATAAATAAATAAATATATATATATATATATATATATATATATATATATATATATTATACTATAGTATAGCATATATTTGCAAAATATACCTATAATCTATATGCCATTCATGCATTCTTCCTGTTTTTTTATATTACCATTAAAAACACTATTTAAAGAAGATTTGTGATTTTTCTTCTTTTTTATTATTTTGTTATTAACTAATTCTAAAAAATGTGATGCATTGTTAAAAAAAAGTTTGTTTTGAGGTCTAACAATTTCGGTATCTTGTAAAGTTCTTTCCGGCTTATCCAAATCCTTAAAAAAGAAATAAATAAATAAAATATAATTCATATATATATATATATATATATATTTGTGTGTACTTATATGCAAAGACGCATGGTACTTCTAAACAAAATAAAAATACATCAAATACAATATTATACCGTATCATAATAAATATGTTGATTCTCTTTTCCAATAGTCTGTGAAAAATTTTGTTCAGGATAATATATGAAATTTTTGGTATTAACTAATGCAGAATAATTATTATCATTATTAATAATATTATTATTATTCATATTATTTTTATGGTATATGTTTCTTTCATTTTGATGTGTATCGTATATATGATTAACATCATTATTCTTATTATTTTTATTGTAAGGGTAGTAATATGTGTTATTCTTTTTAAGCTCATTAGTTGCGTAATTAAAATTAAGATTGGAATTAATATCCATATTTAAATCATTATTTATTGTATTATTTAAATTAATGTTTTCTTGAGTTGTTGTACTATGCATAGTTTCACAATTATTATTTGTAGTACTAAAATCAAAAAAATCATCATTTAATGAATTCTGTATTTTTAATTTCTCATTAAAATAATTTGCATCATTTGGATTTATATCATTAGCTCTTTTTTTCAACACATGTGAATCAAAATGTTTATTTATATTATTCATATTGTTCATATTGTTTATATTATTCATATTGTTTATATTATTCATATTATTCATATTGTTTATATTATTCATATTGTTCATATTGTTCATATTGTTCATATTGTTTATATTGTTTATATTATTTATATTGTTTATATTGTTTATGTTATTCATATTATTCATATTATCCTTATGAATCTGATGAGCATGTATCATTTTATTGTTCATATTATTATCACTCATTTGATTATAATGGAGAGAACTTTGTATATAATTTAGTTCATTATTATTTTTATATAGTGTCTCTTCATTTATATTCATTATTTTGTTAAAATTTTTTTTTTCTAATTTTTTTGTTGTTACATTAAGATTTATGTTTATTTCTTTTTCATCCATATGCTTTATTGCATTACCATTTTGTACAGGTGGCATTTTTCCATGGTTGACCGTTCCATTAAAATATATGTTGTTGTATGTATAATTATTATAATTGTTCATATTGTTATTTCCTTGATCATTTTTTAATATGTTGTTGTTCATATTGTCGTGTTGGTATTTATTGTAATTACTTATAGGAGCATTTTTATTATTATTATTATTCACAAACATAGTATAATTATTATTATTATTATTAATAACACTATTATTGTTGTTGTTGATTTGTATATTTTTGTCCTTTCTATTAACGACAACATGATTTACATGGTTATATGGAACATAATGATTGCTATAATTGAAGGTATTTCCATTGTTCATATTATTAATATGGTTCACATTATTAACATTGTCAATGTTATTAATTGTTGCCATATGAATATTTCCCATATTATTATTTGCTACATTTACATTGTTGACGTTATTAAAATTCATAATATTATTGGCTACATTAGTAGTTACCATTTTATTATCTACATTAGTATAATAATTCATATGATTTGTGTTGGGTTCATTTATATATTGATTTTTTGAGATATCATACTGGTTATTATTTAAATTATTATTCATTAAATGTGTCGTTGGATAATATAAAGTTGTATTATTGTATTGATTTTCATTTATTTTCATTTTATCCATTTTCTTTTCCTCTTTTAATAATTGTTTTCTTTGTTTATCAAATATCCTTAATATATTTTTTTTTTCTTTAACTTTTAGTTTTTCATCTTTTTTTAATTTCTTTTTTAAGATTAAATCATCTACTTCTGTTACATCTATTTTTTGATATGGATCATTATTTATATGTGTATGTTCTACATTTTTATAATTCATTTGAAATGTATTAAAATTTATGTTATTATTTATATTTTCATTATTAATAACATCTCCATTTACTACATTATTGTTCATCATAATATTATTATTGTTCATCATAATATTATTATTGTTCATCATAATATTATTATTGTTCATATTGTTATCTCCCTTTAATTGGTGCATATCAACATTTGAATTATTATTCTTTATATTGATTTGATTTAATTCTTTATTTACCATCATAATCATTACTTGATTGTTATTTTTATTATTCATATTATTTGTGGTCATGCCATTGTAGGTTGTAGAAATTGTACCAGTAGTTGTGGCTGCACTATTTAGATGATCATCTGTCATGATATCGCATGGAGGAGCAATAGCACTACTACCACTACTACTATTATGATTATTATTGATATTGTTCATATTGTTCATACTATTCATATTATTAATATTTATATTGTTGTTAATTACATTTGTGGACGTATTACACACATTTCCATTAAAATTACTTGTATATGGGTGTAGTACATTGATTGTAGGTATAAGGTCCATAGCAGGTTTATCAGTTATATTTTGGTTAGCTGGTAAAGACATATTCATAGTATAATTGTTACTATTATTATTATTATTATTATTATTTCCTATATTAGTTTGATCATAATAATTATAATTCATATGAGCCATATGTGTATTGCTTGTATGGTGCATGGTGGCTACATTAGAATTAGCACCATAAGAAATATGGTTATTATTGATATGACCATTTTGTACATTTTGCATATTTTGTATATTTTGTATATTTTGAATATTTTGCATATTTTGTACATTTGCTACGTTTTCTATGTTTGTTAGATTTTTTCCATGGGACACATTTATATTTTCGTTTATATTAATATTGTCCATATTACTTTTTTTAACGGTTTCATCATTTTTAGTATTACTATCATTATTTAAAATATTATTATTTGCATAATGTTGACTCATCATATTATCTAATGCTTTGATTCTTCCCTTGAAACCACTACCTCTTTCTCCTGTTGCTCCACCTGATTCACTTTTACTATAAGCTCTAGCTATAGTAGCATTGACTGTATTTGATAAGACTTTGTATTTATTTTTTTCTTCTGCTGTTAACTGTTTCCATAATTTGGATACATGAGAATTTTGTTGTGCTAACGTTAAACCCATATCGATATTTTTTTCTTTATATTCTTTTCTTTTTTCTCTAGCAAATATACTGAAAGCAGTAAATTTTCTTTTTTTTTTTTTTTTTTGTAATAAAAAGTTTTCTTCATTAATTTTCGAAGCCTTGACAGCCCATTCTTTCTTTTGTTCATCACTTAGATTATTCCAAATTTTAGCAACTGCTGATGTTTGTTCTGTTAAAGAGCTACCAAGATATATTTTTTGATCTAGTAATTCTTTTCTTTTTTCCCTAGCAAATAAGGTAAATGAAGTAATACCTCTAATAGCTGGTTTCTTTACTACTTCTTCTTTATTATTATTATTATTATTATTATTATTATTATTATTATTATTATTATTATTATTATTAATATTATTATCATTATTATCATTATTATCATTATTATCATTATTGTTATGCTTATCATTATTATTATTATCATTATTATTATTAATAATATTCGTATTAACATTATTATTGTTAATACTTGCAATTGGTTTATTATTTCCATCAAACGTAAAGTTATTATGTTTCATATTATTCATATTATTCACATTATTCATATTATTCATATTGTTCACATTATTCATATTATTCATATTATTCATATTGTTCATATTGTTCATATTATTCTTTTTGTTATTTTGCTGGGTGGTTTTCTTTTTTCTCTTTTTGGTTTGTTCTTCAGGAGACAAATATTTTTCTTCACCTTTCTTACTAATATTTTGATGACTCGTATGTTTCTTCTTTGCTTCATTCACATTATCCACACCATTATTTTCCTTTGAGATATTTTCATACATATTGAAAAAGAAATGATTCGTTTTCTTATAATCTTTACAATTATACAATTTTGGAATTACATTTTTTAAGGATACCATTTTTAATCCTGATATAGTTGTAGCATTCGATGTATTAAAAGAATTTTTATTAAATTGTAATCCTTTCATATTATTAATAAATATTTTCCTTTTCTTCATAAAATATATTTGATGTATATTATTTTTATGTAAGTTTTTCTCAAAATCATATTTCAATTCATTAAATTTTAGATTTATTTTTTTTAATTTAGATATTAATCTTTCTTTTTCGATATCCAAATTTAATTTTTCAAATAATTTTTTATATATTTCTTCTTCATTTAATAGAAAATATAAAAGAAATTTACTATCATTATAACTTACTTCATTTTCGTTTTCCATATATATAATATTATTTAATACATCTTTTGTATTATATAAAAAATAAAACATCATTTTCTCATTTTTTATAATCACGAAATATATGTTTTTAACATAATTAAAAACATTGCTCACATTTTCTATTATCTCATTTTTACATATATATTTCAAGATCTTTTTTTTTACAAACTTTTCAGAATTCTTATATTCTTTAATGAACACATTAGACTTGAGTTCTTTAATTTTTTCGTAATAAGTTTTGTATTCATTTTTTTTATTACTATCATCATCATTATTATTGTCATTATTATTGTCGTCATTATTATTGTCGTCATCATTATTGTCGTTATTATTATTGTCGTTATTATTATTGTCGTCATCATTATTGTCGTCATTATTATTGTCGTCATCATTATTGTCGTCATCATTATTGTCGTCATCATTATTATCGTCATCATCATTATTGTCGTCATCATTATTATCGTCATCATTATTGTCGTCATTATTATTACCATCATCATTATTATCATCATCATTATTACCATCATCATTATTACGATCATTATTATTACCATCATCATAATTACCATCATCATTATTACCATCATCATAATTACCATCATCATTATTATCATCATCATTATCATCATTATTGTTATCATTTTTATGATCTTCTATATCTTCATTTTTTTTAGAATAATTACTATTCGTATCATTTGAATTATTTCTATCGGTTACTCTTTCTCCCTGTTCTATGTCAGCATTACATAATTGTATATTTCGCATATCAAAATGGATGCTTCCATTTTTTGTTTTATCCTTTAATTCATAATTTTTTATATCCTTTGTATTATTATAAATTCCCAGAATAATTGCATTATCACCCATACTTTCAGAAACATTATAATTATTTAAAACCTTTTCATTTACATGGTTTACATATTTGTGTGTATCTTTATTTATATTGAGAACACTTTTATTGTGTTCATTAATTTCTTGGTCCTCATTTTTATTATTTATTTTTAAATTGTATATAGGGTCATAATTTTCAGTTGGACCCTTTACTTTTTCTTCATTAGATTGTTTTATTTTATTTTCTTCATATAAATGATTGCATATTTTTTTGTTTAATAAAGACAACATGTAGCTCTTTGCCTTTTCTTTAATTATTGTGTTCTTTGAATTTTTGTTTTTGAAATCTTTATTTTTTACATTTCTCTTTTCAAACCTTGTACTAGAGTTAATGGACAGATATTTTTTTGATAGTAAAGTTTTTGAAAGGTTTAACAAAAATTTATATTTATTAAAAGACTTTCTTTGACTACTACACCCAAGGACAGTATGATTAGATATGTTACTATTACATGTGTAAATATTAGAAATATTATAATTATTATTGCATATTATGTTATTATATATGTTATCATTATTTCTAGTATGGTTATTTATATGGTAGTACCTATGCATATATAACTTATTATATTCATTTATTAGATTTTTACTTTCTAAAAAATGATCATTCTTTACATTAGGCAAAAGTTCAATGGCACCATCCATTTTTTTTTTCCCAAATATATATATATATATATAATATATATATTATATGAATATATAAATAAATATATTGCGAATTAATTGGCCTAATGTAATTAATACGTCTTATATATTAACAAACTTGTCAAATGATATAAATAAGTATAAATATATATATATATATATATATGGATAAATAGATTGATGGAAAGAGCTAATGAAATATAACATTACTTCTTTTATTTTCTTAAAAGAAGAAAAGCTCATACATTACAATAATTCATTTTTCTCAATCTTATTTTTTTTTTATTTTATTTTTTTTTTTTTCTTAAATATTGAACTTATATATATATATATATATTAAAATATATACTTTATTACATTTTTCATATATATATTTTTTTCTTTTTCATTTATTTTGATTCTTATTTTTTCTCAATTCTTCTGAATTATACAATATATATATATATATATATATATATATATATATATATATATATATGGTTTATTCTCTATAATATTTGGTATATTAAAAATATAAATATAATTTTTCCTTTTCGATAAACAAAAATACTCAAAAGGAAAAAAAAAAAAAAAAATAAAGATGAAGAAAATGAGAAAAAGAATAAAATAATGAAAAAGAATAAAATAATGAAAAAAAAAAAAAAAAAAAAAGAAACAAAAATTAAAAATAATGAAAAAAATGAATAATTAAAAAACCATAGCTTGGAAATATATAACAAAACAGTATATATAAAAAAAAAATATATATATATATATATATATATGAATTTGTTAATTTTTTTATAAAATATTGGGTTATATATTTTATATATATGTAATATATATTATTATTAATATATTGAAAAATATTTCTTTTTACTATATATATATATAATGGTATTGTAATATATATATAAATTTATTATAATATATTAATTTTAATATTTATATATATAAATATTTTTTTTTTTTCTCATATTGAATTAATATATATATTATATATATATATATATAAATATATTTATATTACGTATAAAATTTTTAAGTATTAAAAAAAAAAAAAAAAAAAAAAAAAAAAAATTATATATATTATATATATATTATAATATTATATATATATATATATTATAATATTAATATTATATATATATAATAATATATATATAAATATATAATATATATATTTTTTTTAAATTATGTATGAGATATATTATATAATTAAAAAAACAAAAAACAAAAAAATATTTATTTTATATTTATTATTTATCAAAAAATTGCATTTTTTGGTAAATTTTTTTTTTTTTTTTTTCTATGTTTTATATTCAATATATTTAAATTATATATTTATCATATTTTTATAACATTCAAAAATAGTGGAACCAAAAAAATTTAATGTTAAAATAAAATAAAAGAAAAAAAAGCATATTTTAGAAAAAAGAAAAGTAGTATTATATATAATATTATTGCATGGAAAAATAAATATATAAAAATAAACATAAATAAATAAATATATATATATATATATATATATATTTTTTTTTTTTTTATTTTACCATGTCATATCTCACAAAAAGATTCTCAATAAGTAAATGTAATTAATTCATTACAGTAATATGGAAGTTTCTTTTAAAAAAAGAAAATAGTTTACAAGAATATATTGAAATAGGGTTACAGATATATATATATATATATATTATAAAAAATATATATATTAGTGTATATTCTTATAATTCGAATAATGCATCCCACCCACATAAATATTACAAAAAAAAAAAAAAAAATAAAATAAAATAAAATAAAAGAAACAATATATTATATTATATATATATGTATACATTATATATATTTTTATGTATAACCCATATCTTTATTCTTTTATTATATGATATATTAATTATCACACTATAATCTATTAACTCATATATTTTATATATTTTCCTTTTCATCGTTATATCGATTGGTATATATTAAACAATATACACACATTAATGTATATATATGTATAAAACAACACATATAAGAATTTAAATAAATAAATATATAAATATATATATATATATTTTACACATTCATTTATATTCTAAAAATTTTGCAAAAAAAAAAAAAGAAAAAATTTCAAACCTTTTAATTTTATTACTTTATCCTAATTAATTGTAATATTATTATTTACACCAAAATGAGTTAATATTTAAATGTACAAGATAAATGTAAAAAAAAAAAAATAATAAAATAAAAAAATAAATATTAATATTAAAATTTACATAATATATTATATATATATATATATATATATATATATATATATATATATCCTATTGATATTAAAGTATAGATGTGAATATAGGAAATAATTTTTTATACATGATTTTATTTTAAAAAAAAAATGCTTATAAAATAGATAACCTTTTTATGAGGCTTTAAAATTATCCTTCATTAATCTTAATATGACTATATAATCACTGTCCTGTTGAATTTTTATGTTATTTTTTTTTGCATAAAGTTCTATAGATTTTCTT
>NC_033657.1:167660-168334 GCF_001601855.1 Plasmodium reichenowi | reverse complement strand
AAATTTAAAAAAAAAAAAAAAAAAAAAAAAAAGATAAGGATCTTTCAAAATATATGTACTATTATATATATATAAATATAATTAGAAAAAAAAAAAAAAATTTATATATATATTATACAATAAATGTCTTATATATATTTATGTATCTAATTATATATATTCTACTTCTGATAAAAAATTTTATATTTTATGCACATATATATAAATCACAAATTGCATATTTATATAATATATATCATATATATCATATATTTTAGTATTAAATTTTATACATGTGTGTATATGATTATATATATATTAAATAAATAAATAAAATAAACATATATACCATTTAAATAATAAATATAAGAAATATAAAATAAATATATATTATTTCACTTTCTATAAAATATTCATAAAGAATAAAAGGCAAATGTATTCTTACTAAACACTAAAACATAGGCTCAGAAAAAAAAATAAAATAAAATAAAATAATAAAAGAAATACAAAATATATATTTATATTTGTACGAATTAAAATAAATAATTATTAATTGTATATTAAAACAAAAATTATTAAAGCTTATTAAAAAGGGAAAAAAAAAAAAAAAAAAAAACTCAACATATCATATTTTTCATTTTCATTTTCTTTTTTTTTTTTTTTTTTTTTTTTTTTTTTTTTTAAATTTTAATATA
>NC_033657.1:163740-165253 GCF_001601855.1 Plasmodium reichenowi | reverse complement strand
TTAAAAAAATTTTTTTTATTTTTTTTTTTTTTTTTTTTTTTTTTTTTTTTTTTTTTTTTTTTTTGTATGAGTATAAAAATTTAAGAATATAAATATAGTTTTTTGCAAAAAAAAAAAAAAAAAAAAAAAAATTTTTTTATTCATTTATATTATTATATATTTATAATCTCATCTTATTTTATATTGGATATTATCATAAATAGTATTATAAAAATAAAAGATACTTTTTATGATTTTTTTTGTATAAATAATACTTATTATTTAAAAATATAAGTATTTTTTATTTTTTTTATATCAACGATTTGGTTAGTAATTATTTTTATATATATTTAAAAATAAAAAATAAAGAGAACTGTCAGGAATAAATAAATGCAAAAGCTATATATTTTTTTAAAGTATTATTTTTATATGTCATGAAAGAAAGAAAAGAAAAATATAAAATAACATATAAATATATATATATATATATATATTATATATTTATTTATTGTATGTTTGTGTTCACTTGGTTAGTATTTATATAAATATGGAATAATAATAATAATAATAATGCTCCCAATAGTAGTCATGCTAACAACAACCAGTCAAATGATAATAACAATAATAACAATTATAGAAATAACCATGTTCATACATGTATTTCGAATAATTCTTATCATTGTAGAATATAATTTTTTTTTTATGATGATAAAATAAAATAAAGTTATATGAAAATGGTTCTTATATATAATTTTTTTTTTATGATGATAAAATAAAATAAAGTTATATGAAATTGGTTTTTACATATATATAAACGAATAATAAAATATTCACGATATATAATTGTGAAATAAGTTATCCCCCATATGTTATTTGATTTTTATATTAATTAAAATTAACATAAAAGCTTTAAATATAGATACTAAAAAGTTAACACACAATAACATGCTATATATATATATATTTAAATATATATATATATATATATGTATTAATATTTATGTATAATATAATATATGCTTGTTTTTTTGTTCTTTCATTTAATTTTTCCTTTTTTTTTCCTTTCGGTTATATTACATTTTAAAATGATGTATACATTAAAATTAATTATGTGAACTTTTAAAACTTAAAGCATTTTTATATGAAGGGAATTTTTTTAATTAAATATAGGAAAATAAAAACAATATAAGATTATATATTTTTATGTGTACCAATTTTTTTAATTTAATCACATTCGCAAGGTTACTCTCATATAATAAACAACTTATTTCGAAATATGTTAATAAAAAGGAAATATATATATATATATATATAATATATAATATATGTGTATATTTATTTATATTTATCCTTGTTGCTCTTATAATTAAATATGAATCCTATGAATATATTTTTTGCTGCAACGATCATAAATATATAACATATATATATAACAAATGTTAAAAAATTTTGTTTTCTTTTTTATTTTTTTTTTAAGAATGATATAACTATTTATAAATATAATTCTTTTTTTAAATGTAATATGTCATATATG
>NC_033657.1:157864-163340 GCF_001601855.1 Plasmodium reichenowi | reverse complement strand
TTTTTTAAATATAATTCTTTTTTTAAAAGTAATGTTTCATATATGATATATGAATATGTAATTTATCATGAACAGGGATAAATTAATTATTCATAAAAAAAAAAAAAAAAAAAAAAAAAAAAAAAATAAAATAAAATAAAATAAAATAAAATAAAATAAAATAAAATAAAATAAAATGTATTTAACTATTGTATCATAATACAGTAATTTGTTATATGTATTTTTTTTTTTTTTTTTTTTTTTTTTACAAATTTAAAAATATAATTATGACAAAATGGGAGGTTTTATAAAATTTTAAAATTTCCAAAAAAGAAAAAAATATACATCCATAAAAATATAAAAAAATAAACAAAATTTTTCCTTTTTGTGTCTTGGTTATATATAATATAAACTATATGTATATAAATATGTATATCCATATATATATATTATATATATATATATATATATATAATATAGTGTTTATTTAGTTTGTATAATATGTACATTTTATGTTTCACATATTATTATATATTTTTACAGTTTTTGTATATTTATACATATATTTAAGTATAAAAAAAGAAAATTACAAATGTTTTTAATTTTTTTTTTTTTTTTCGTTTTTTTTATTGTTTTTAAATTATAAAATTATTTATAACATGAAATATATAATTTGTTTCTCCTTTTAAATAAAACAATTAAAATATAAAATTTGTAACAAATAATCTCCATTCTGTAAAATAAATATATTATATATATATATATATATATATGCATATTATTTTTTAATATGACATATTTGGAAAAATTTTAATATATATATATATAATATATATAAATGTTAAAAAATTTATAATTTCCCTCTTCATGTAACATTATATTTTATTTTATCTTTTTTTTTTTGGTAAATTGGTATGTTTTATAAATATAATATATATATATATATATATTATTTATTTTTTATGTACGTTTCTATTTTTTTTATCTCTTTAATAAAATATATATATATATATATATATATATGTTTATATTTATATATGATTTTATGAAATAAGAAAGTAAAAAAATTAAATAAATAATATAGAGAAGTATAAATCATTTCTTTCTTTTATTATTATTATCGTTTTTTCTGGTCATATAAAACATAATATATATATATATATATATACATATGTATTTATGTATATTTATGTTTTTCTTTTTTTTTTTTTATGTCACATTTTAAATATCTTTTATATGATAAATATATTGTTTATATAAATAAATAAATATATAAACATATATATATATATATATATATATATATATATATATTACTTTAATTTGTTTTTCCTTTTTCTTTTTTCATTTTTTTCAATTTTTTTTTTTTTTTTTTTGGTTTTTTCCTTAAATTAAGATATAACTCATTTAAACAGGAAATGTGTGCCGTATCGCTTTTGTAATTTATGTTGTTTTATAAAACATGTAGTGATTTTAGAAAAGCAAAAAAAAAAAAAAAAAAAATGAATGAAGAAATAAACAAATAAACAAATAAGTACACCATGATATAATTCTGTATATATAAATATATTTTTTTATGTTTAATTATATATTATGAAAATATGAGTAGCTGATTTATGCATTTAAATTAACGATATTTTTATATAAGATCTATATATATATATATATATATATATATATTTATGTATTATATAGGTGTATTATATTAGTTATACGCATATTTATATATTTCCATATTTTAATATATATATATATATATATATATATATATATATGTATGTATAAGTAATTTATATAATACTAATTTATAAGAATTATTTTTTAATAATATATATTTGTACAATTTTATTATTATGATTTTTTTTTTATTTTTTTTTTTCTTCAACAAAAAGAACTAAAATGTAATTATGAATATAATAAATTACTTATACCAGAAAAGCAAGAATATATATAATAGAAATATAAATTTATATAATTATAATAATATAGAAAATGAAAATCTCATAAGTAATTTTGTGGACGTAACAAATAACAGTAACCTTTGTTACTCCAAGGAATCATCTTCACAAAGTTCCTTATTTATGAATAAAAATGATCACATATATAGGAATAAAAAGAATAAAAAAAAGAAAAAAATAATAAAGAAGGATCAAAGCATTATTGAAAATGACAGTATGAGTAATAATAGTAGTACTAATTACTATGGTGATTTTTATAATAATAATAATAATAATATGAATAATTATAAGGATGTGATAAAAAAAAAAAAATATTATAAAGGAGATGAGACATTTGTATGTTATAATATAAATAAAAAAGAAAAAAATAAAATGAATATTAATGAGAATAAAAAATTGAAAGGAAAATATTATTATAATGATAATATAAATATGAATATAAATAAATATGATATAAAATCAAAATATGACGATAAAAATCAATGTAATAATAATATAAAGAATAATTTGAATTTTACTAAAAGTTCTAGTAATAATAATAAGATTATTGATAATGATTTGATAAAGAAAAATGTATACGAATTTAATATTGATAATATTGGATTCGATTCAAAAGTTTATAAAAATAGATGTGATGGTGTATGCGTATTAAATGATAATATATATATTTTTGATAAAATAAAAAAATGTATATATTTGTATACACCATATAATAATGTATGGTATATCTTTTTAAATATATATGAAGAAATGTCTCTAAGAAAGAATACACTTTTGTCTTTATCTAGTAGTGATATTAAAAATGATATTAATGTAAATATAAATAAATCATATTATAAATATCATAATAATATTTCATTTATTAATTATACCGACATGGTCTACTTAAACAATTCTTTATTTATTATAAGTAGTAATGCACATTTTATGAATATTTGTAAAATTAATGTATATAATATGAATACACTTTTTTCAACTATAGTTGTAGATACATTTAATGATGAAATAAATAATTTCCAATCCTTTTTTAATTTAATTAAAAGGAAGAGTAATGTCAAATGTGATAAGAAAACAGTAAATAACAAAAAAAATACGAAAAAGGAATACAAAGAATGGGATATATTTGATGATAAATATATATATAAATGTGATGATGATAATCATAGTGATAATCATAGTGGTGATCATTCCAATATTCATTCTGATGGTCCTTATTCTATTCATCATAATAATAATAATAATAATAAGAAAAAGAAGTATAAGTACAAAAATAACAACCTTGATACATATACAAGTAATTGTTTTCCTTTTGATAATCATAAAAATATATCAAACGATAGTTTATATGACGATTATAAGAACATACAAAATGATTTATCTTGTGATAACCATGTTGTGTTAAATAATTTTTATAACCAAATTGAGTGCAACAATAGTAAGGTATCAAGGGATTTACAAGAATGTATAAAAGATATACATCAAAACGAAAACATAGGGGGTAACCAATTTTATTTTAATAGTAAAAATGAATATTATAATAATTATGTAGAATATGTCAATGGTATGTCCGAAATTTATGAGTTTTTACAAAATGAAAAAAATAATTTTTTGAAAAAAAAGAAACGAATTATAAAAGCTAGAGATTATTTTTCAATTTGTAGTGTTAATGAAGATTGTTATTCATTAATTTACTTATTTGGAGGTAAAGGGAATACAATTAAAAACAACGACGAATATGTAGATGTTATTTATAATGATTTATATTTATATGATTTTTATAATAACAAATGGATAGAATTATATCCATACAGCGAAAAGGAGAAAAACAAAAATATTAATTTTGAACAAATTAATGAAAATAGTCTAGTTGATGATATACATATCAAAAAAAGAAATGATAATTTCTTATTAGATATAGAAAAAAATGTAAATAATACATGTAATGAAAAAAAATCATATTCTGATGATATATGTGATGACATTTTTGATGAACAAAAGAATTATGATAACTTTTCATTATTCTCGTGTAATAATACTGTGTCCAAGAATCTTGAACAAAATAATGATCCTTCAAATGTGCATAATAAATCTTTAGGAAAAAATACATTTGAGCAAATTGCAACAACTATAGGTACTATTGGAACAATTAGTAGCACAAATTTGGGGAATGATATTTTTGAAAATCTAGGTGAAGGGACAGAAGTTAGAGAATCTTTTGATAATGTAATTTGTTCTTCTTCTACAACAAATAGGAAAAATAGGAAACATAAAAAGGATATTAATTATAAGATGAGTCAAAATATTGTTAGTTTGTTGAATAATTCTGTTAATACTAAAGATGATAATAATAATAATAATAATAATAATAATAATAATGATAATAATGATAATATTATTAATAGAAATAATATTAATGATTATCCTAGTGATGATGTGTGTAATCTCATTTCTGACTCGTCAGATATCTTATATTTTAAACATATAAATAATGACAATTGTGAGAAAAATGGTGTGAATATGTATCCAGATGATACATATAATATGAATCATAATAAAATTAATATTTTAACAAATGAAAAAACAAATATATATCATGAAAGGAATGATTTTCTTTGCTTTAATTGTTTAAATAATAGAAAGTGCACATATATTTGTGATATAATAAAAAATGATATAAAAATAAAACGTGTACAATGGTTAGGTAAAAGAGCTGGTCATTCGTGTGTATATTATAAAAGCAATTTATATTTTTTTGGGGGTATAGATTTTTATAGCTTTAACAGTAATAAAATCAATTTAAATTTTTGTAATAATTTATTTATATATAATATAGAAACGAATAAATGTTTTGAAATTATTGGAAAAGGAGAAATACCTGAAAAGAGATATAGACATAGTTGTGTTTTAATTAATGATTATATGTTTATAATAGGTGGCGAATGTAAAAATTCTTCCTTACCAAAATATGATATTTATTTTTATGATTTTTCAAATTCAGTATGGACCGAAATTGTTATAAATTCGAAAATTGGTTCAAACTCCTTATATAAAACCGTATGGTTAGAAAATTTTGGATCCATTTATTTTTTTGGATCATCTATAATAAGGTTAACTAAAAAGGATTTCCAGTATTTACCATATAATAAAAATAAGAAAAAACAAGAAAAAATTCATACGAATAAAAAGGATTATAGTGCTAAAAATTATTTTTTAAGTAAATCAACATTTGTTAATAAAACGAATCTGTTCCAATAATAAAATAAAAATATATAAAAATTTTATATTATTATATATAGTTCTAAATGACAATTGCCATACTACAAAAATGTCTTTGTATTAATATATATTCAATATATATATATATATATATATATGTAATTTTTTTTTAATTTTTGTGTACAAAATAACTATTCTGAATATTCTTTTTTTTTTTTTTTTATTTTATTTTTAATAAAAAAAAAGAAAAAACTATACACAAATATGCTTAAATTATTTTGTACATACAATATATATATATATATATATATATATATATATTA
>NC_033657.1:153303-157464 GCF_001601855.1 Plasmodium reichenowi | reverse complement strand
TTTTTTTTTTTTTTTTTTTTTTTTTTTTTTTTTTTTTTTGAATTTTATAAAATTGAATTTTTTTTTTTTTTTTTTTTCTATTGTCTTATTTATATATGAATATTAAATAAGGATAATTATCTTTTTATATTCAAATATTTTATTTTATTTTTTGACGTTAACAAATATACATATATATATATATATATACCATATGGTAATTATTAATGGAAAGATTTTTACTTTATACACGATAATTATGAAGTTTAATAATAAATGGTTTATAGGATGTGATGCACATATTTTTATAGTGTATAAACATTAAAAAAAAAAAATTAATAATTACAAAAAAAAGTAGAGAATAAATAAATTGATAAATTTTTATAAAAAATTACAATAAAAAAAGCATACGCATATTATATATATATATATATATATATATATATTTATATATATGTTATCATTTTTTTGATTCGTACATTTGAATTGTACTGAGATCAATTTTCTTTTTGAATGTAAACCAATCAACTGATTCGTCTTCTTCGTTATGTTCTTTTTTAAAGAAGGAAAAGAGTCCTTTAGGTTTGTCATTATTTTTATGTTTATTAATTTTCTTCCAATTATTAAATGTTCTTAAAATATCATACACCGTTATATATTCTTTACCATCCGAGAAACAGTAGAAGCAGCTTTTCAAAAGATTGTCATTTATTTCTTGATACTGCATATAATTTTCCACTTTTTTTCTAATTGTTGGTGAGTCCATATTTTTATTCAATCCTTTTTCAAATAAAAAAATATTATAAGTTGGAAAGATAGAATCCTTTGGCCATTTGAATTTTAATTTAAATAATGAGTTTCTGAAGTCATTAAAGTTCATTTTTCCACATTTTAGAAAATGATGAAACCAATAAACTTTATTATAATTATTTGTACTTTTCCTTTTTAAAAAGGAAAACATTTTTGTAAATAAGTTATTGTTTTCTTTAACTTGTACATCTTGTTCATTTATGTTTATATTAATATTCAGAGATTCATATTTGGTATGCTCAGCTAATCTTCCATACACTTTAATTATATCTAAAATATCATAATTTAATATAGGGTTGTAGGTATTATATACTGGTTCGTTATTATAATATTTTGAATAAATACTATGATTATCTTTTTTTAAATAATTGATTTTTCTTTGATTAATATGTAAAAAAGGTGTTTTAATATATGTAGCATAAAATATATTATTTTTTGTCTTCCTTAAGGAATTCAATAATAATGTTTTGTTATAACTATTAATCATTTTATCATTCCATTGTATATGTATTTTGTTCATTTTTATTGAGTGTACTAATATATTGTTCCTGAATATACACAAAAAGAGAATAATACATCGATATTTCAGAAACATACTTAAAAGGAAAAAGTATATCAAATATTTCAAATTATTTTTTACATACATAAATACATATATAGTAAATGTTTACACATACAAATATATATATATATTATATGTTATTTATTATATATACATTATGATGCCCCATATTTAAATTTTCCTTTCTCTATTTTTATAGATGAATTAATTATATTAATTATTATTTTTGCGCCTAAACATATCAGAATATTTCTTTTTCTTTTTCTTTCTTTTTTTTTTTTTTTTTTTTTTTCTCTTTTTTTTTTGCTTATATCCTATTACATACATAAATGATATATAAGCATAAAAGGTTTCATAAAATATAAATTGAGAAATAAAATGAAATAATATGCTTAAT
This sequence comes from Plasmodium reichenowi, assembly GCF_001601855.1. Lineage (NCBI taxonomy): Eukaryota > Apicomplexa > Aconoidasida > Haemosporida > Plasmodiidae > Plasmodium > Plasmodium reichenowi. Next base: position 155,716 of record NC_033657.1, on the reverse strand, counting down.
TTTATATTTTTTTATTTTTTTTTGCTCAAATGTATAAGTGTATGATTGATTGTGTACAAATATAAATATTTAAAAGTTGGGAAATATTGGTTGGTATAACAGAGTTTCAGGAATGTACATATATATTATTCATATATATATGTAGCATATATTTTTTATATATTGTTTTTTATTTTATTTTATTTTTTGAGGCGTGAATCATAATGAAAAATATTATATAATATTCAAATTCTTTAAAGCGTTCCTCATATAATTTTCATTTATTAGGATAACTATAAGAAGTAATATTATATATATTATATTCGTTTTTATTATTTCTTGTCGAGAAAAATAAATAAATAAATATATATATATATATATATATATATAAATGAATAAGCTTGATAAGATTTAAAAAAAGCATTCTTAAGTATTAATATTATATTATGGTGTTATAACATAAAAATAAAAGTTGTGTATGCAACACATGCTTTTTTTTGTTTTTTTTTTTTTTATTCTTAAAAGAAAGCTTTATATTATTACGAATAAGAAAAAAAATATTCTTAATTAAATTGTTTGAAGTACCATTTTTTTTATTAGCATAACCTATTTTATTATGCAACTATATATAATTAAATATACATATATTTTTTTACTATAATTATGTAATATATATGATATATATTATATTATATATGTGATGTTTCAAATTTTTTTTTTTAACGTTTTATGGAAACACATTTAATAATATTTATAATTTCTTATATTTAATTATATGTGTAACAAATAATATGCATTAGAAGCTATATTTTAAAAAAAATGAAGTTTTGGAAAATACATAAAATTTTATTATGTTATTCTTGGGATATATTAACATCATTTTGTTTGTTTTTTTTGGAAAATTCTTTATATTAATAAAAAAAAAAAATATATGTAATAAAAATGAATTAGCTTTTATGATAAATATAAATGCATATATATATATATATATGTACATATATTTTTTGCAAGTGAAAGAACAAAATATTCATTCTGTCTACATAATATTATTTATAACAACATTTCATTTATATTTCTTTAATATAAAAAAAAAGAATGTAATAATTTTATATATATTTTATATGTGTGCACTATATATATATATATTTATATATATTTACAGTTTTGTGTTGTTTTCATTAATACATATAAAAATTAAATTTGAATTTTTTTTTTTTTACATATTTTTTCTATCATTTAAATGTTTACTTTTTTCAATTATAATATTCCAAATAAAATAAATGTTCCATTAATATATATATATATATATATATATATATATATATATATATATATATATATATTTATTTATTTATTTATTTATTAAAATAAAAACAAGTGAAAAATAAAATTAATTGTAGTTTTATTTTTTATTTTTTTCATTAGGAATATATAAATATATAAAATTTGTTTAATATTATTATCCAACACAATTTTGAAATTTTGTATTTTTTTGAAAAGGTATTATAAAATATATGTATATAATAAAATAGTATATCTTTGTTTTATTTATATATATATATATATATATTTTTTTTTTAGACACAATAAATTCGTGTATATAAAATTATATTTATTTGACTCTAAATGTTATATAATAAAATATTCGTTATATATTTATTTATGTATTTATATATATTTATGTTTACATTTTGTAAAAATTCCCAAAATTGTTATAAAAACCGGAAAAAATAAAAAAAAACAAACAAACAAACAACTGTTTATTATTAATATATATATATATATATATATATGTATATGTTTGTAAAATTGTATTTTAAATAATAAACAGCTATTTTTTATATATTTTTTATTTATTTATTATTATTTTTTTTTTTTTTTTTTTTTTTTTTTTTTGTTTTTTTTCATATATATAATTAGAAAATTAAAAACAACCATTTTTATTTTTATATGATACCTATTTTTTTATTTATTTATTTATTTTTTTTTTTTCTTTATATAAAGCTTTAACATATATATTTAAGTTTTTGCTTACTTGATCTGATTGCTCATAAAGGAAAAAAATTAATCATATATATATTATCCATATTTACCTTCGTGTATATAAATGTTTATTTTTTCTTAAAATCTCTGTCTAGTTCTCGTTTCTGTATTTGTTTTTCCTTTTATTTTTTATTTTTATGATTTTTCAAATTCAGTATGGACCGAAATTGTTATAAATTCGAAAATTGGTTCAAACTCCTTATATAAAACCGTATGGTTAGAAAATTTTGGATCCATTTATTTTTTTGGATCATCTATAATAAGGTTAACTAAAAAGGATTTCCAGTATTTACCATATAATAAAAATAAGAAAAAACAAGAAAAAATTCATACGAATAAAAAGGATTATAGTGCTAAAAATTATTTTTTAAGTAAATCAACATTTGTTAAT
>NC_033657.1:147859-153203 GCF_001601855.1 Plasmodium reichenowi | reverse complement strand
TTTTTTTTTTTTGTATATATATATAATTTATAAGATCAAGATTTATAAGAAAAACAGAAAAAAAAAAGGGAAAAATATTCCTACACATATATGTTAATTTGTTAAAATTTTTTTACTTTTTTTTTTTTTTTTATTTGCTTCTTCATAAGTCAGCTACTTATATATACATGTAATATATTCTTTAATTAAATATGAAAAGTATATTAAGCTTTTTTTAAAATCATTAAATAAATATATATATATGTATATATGTTTGGTAATTTATTTTTGTTCTTTTTTTTTTTTTTTTTTTTTTTTTTATATTATACTTTTATGCTTGTAAATACATAATTATATTAGGTTCACTTGAAATTTTGTTAGGTGAAAAGATATACCTTGTAAGTCTATTTAAACAAATATATATATATATATATATATATATATGTATAATATACTAAACATTTAAAATAAATTAAAAAGTGCAAGAAGAGTATTTTTTTTTTTATTTTATCTAATTACATAATTGTCTTCACATATATATATGTGCATATATATATATATATATATATTGTGCATTTACGAAATTGTGTGATTTTATTTAAAAAGGTTACATATTATAAAAAATGGATAGAATGAAATGTGTCTACCCTCTTGGAAGTGCAATAAACAACAAGAATTACATAAAAGATATGTCTATTAATGGAATGAGGAATTTAGAAAATGATAATTACCATAATATGTATTCAAATATAAATAAACATGAAGAAGGTATTATAACAAAAGTTCAAGGTATACCGAATCGTCCAGTGAATCAAAATGGTTGTGTAATAAAAGTAACAAATAATAAATGTAATAATAATAATAATAATAATAGTTATAGTTATAGTAGTAATAACAATTTATTATATAATAAACCCTTTATATATAAAAAATTGATTGTTTTTGATTATGATGATACCATATTACCAACAAGTTGGATAACGTCAAAAATGAAGTTAAGTTTATATGACACTATACCTCCATATATTAATGAACTATTTAATAAATTAAGTGAAGTTGTTATTAACACATTAAATTTATGTTCAATTCAAGGGAAATTAGTAATTGTTACTAATGCAAGTTTAGAATGGCTAATAAATTCTGCCAAAAAATATATTCCTATGGTTTGGTCTTTTATTATGCATAAAAATATTAGAATAATATCAGCAAGAGATACTTTAATTAATTCTTTAATTGATCCTAAGGATTGGAAAAAAGTTATTTTTCATCAAATTATTAATGAAATCTTAGCTCCATATTTATATAATACCTCTTTTATATGTTTTATTTATTCAGTAGGAGATGGTAATGATGAAAGAAATGCTTGTTTCTTCATATCACAATTAAATCAATATTCCTCATGTATTTTTAAATCATTGAAATTCTTATCGGAACCTACTTGTCAAAAACTTATAGCAGAACATGAACTCTTTTATTACTTTTTTAATAGTACAAACCTTAATGCATCAAATCACCATAATAACCAAGCAAATAATATCAATACTAATAATAATATATCTATTAATAGTCTTATGTATAAAAATTATAATTCTATTAAGAATGTATAATACCACAACCAGCAAGGACAAAAACATAAAAAAAAAAAAAATAAAATTAAAGTAAACATATATCATACATGCATTATATTATATGTATAATATATATATATATATATATTTATATATATATATTTATATATATGTTTGATTGTGTGTGATAAAACTGAATGATCTTTTAAAATATTCATGCGAATATAACAAAAAATTATAAATTTTTATGAGCTCCAGCCGACACATATATATATTAAACATTTTAAAGGTGGACTTTACATTTTTTAAAAGATAAAAAAATTCATATGCTTCACATATAAAAATAATGTGTAAATTATATATATATATATATATATATATATATACATATAGCAACATTTCCTTTTTTTTGTGCTATATTTTCTTTCATTAAAGTTTTGTTTTAATTTTTTTTTTTAGTAATTTTTTATCCCCTTCGTTATTTTTTTAAGTATAATATATATACCATATATTTTAAGAGGAAATCAAAATTTATTAATATATATATATATATATATATATATATATAATTTATGTATTATAAAATTTCCTATTATTTTTTTTTTATATTTATCTTTTTCATTCTTTAATTAGAGTAATGCTTTTTCTATTTCCTTATAGTTTTCCTTTTTTCTTTTTTTTTATTCTTTTTTTTTTTTTTTTTTTCCCTCTTTGTTCTAACTTAATTATTAAAATATATTTTTATAGTAATAAATTTTATTATTATTTTATATATCTATAGGAAAAATCACTGCAACATTTAAATAAGCACAGCTACTTAAAACTATTATATTGATTTATATATAGGTATATTATAATATAAATACCCCCCCCAAAAAAAAATAAAAAAATAAAAATAAAAATTAACAACGGTATAATAAAGTATATGATATTATATATATTTTTTATCACATCAAAAAAATAGAAAGGTAATTTTTATGAAATAATTCTTTTTTATAAGAACATTAATTTTTTTTTTTTTTCTGAAGTAAAGCATTGTTACTCCTTACATTTTATGTAGAACATATAATAAAGCAATAATATGACATAAATATATGATCGTTGTGATTTAATTTTAAAGATAAATTATGTATAATACGAACGAAACTTTGTGTGACAATAATAAGGCGCCCAAAGGGGGAATGAAAACATTAAAAAAATATTCATTAATATCAAATCAGGTACTGATTAAAATGAATAATATATATATACATATATATATATATATATATATATATATATATATATATATATGTATATGCTAATAAGTACATAAAATATATACTCTTCATATATGTTAAGCGATTTTAAATATATTACATATATATATATATATATATATATATATATATATATAAACTATGTAACGTTTATTTTGAAATTTTTATTTTATCGTATTTACAATAGACATTAAATCAAAAGGAAAATACCATATGGAAGTAAATTAAATAAAAATAAGAGAAATAAAATTTTGAACCCAATAGAAATGTCCTATATTCTAATATACTTATCAATTTATTATAAAATAATAACAATATATATATATATATATATATATATATATATATTTTTTTTTTCTTGAAGCATTGTGAACAATGGAAGACTTCCAAACTATGGCTTAAACGAAATTAGTGTTATGAATATTCTGCACCAAATATCGTCACAAAATCTGTAAAAAAAAAAAATAAAATAAAAGATAATAACAACTTAAATATATATAAATATATGTAAATATATATATATATTATACTATCATGTGTTAATGAATTTTTATATAAAATATATACCATTTTATAGATGTAATAGTGAAAAAAATGTAAAAATTGGAGAAAGGGAAAATAGAATATATAGTTCCATAGTTAGGAGTAAATATATCGGATTTGGACACGGAATAGGAAGGTTAAAAATAAAAATATAAATGTATTATATATTAATGTGTGCAGGTAGCTAAATATGTATATTTTATTTATTTAATATATTTATTATTTTTATTTATTTTTATTTTATTTTATTTTATTATTTTTTTTTTTTTGTATTAACAGGTCAGGTAATTTGGAAGACGTCCAGCCCAAAAGTGCAGGAAATAGCATACTAGCCAAATTGACAACTAGTTTTGTAAAAGATTTAATCAGGAATTTTGGTATAAAGAGTTGTGAGGATGTTTATATATTACCATATGCAACAGGAATGTGTCTGAGTACATGTTTATTATATTTAAAACAAATTAGGGAAGAGAGTCAATATGTAATAATATCACGAATAGATCACAAAACATGTTATAAGTGTATATCTTTTTGTAATTTGAAATATTTTGTAGTGGATATGATATATAAAAATGAGGAATTATATACAGATTTGGAAGGAATAGAGAAATTATTGGAAGAGTATAAGGAGAAAATATGTTGTGTTATGTCAACTACTTCAGTGTATGCTCCACGAAATTCAGATGATATAATAAAAATAGCTCACATTTGTAAAAAGTACAATACTCCTCATATAATAAATAATGCATTTGGTCTTCAATGTACTTATATATGTAAAGAAATTCAGAAATGTTTTGAATCCCAAGGAAGAGTCGATTTTGTTGTACAAAGTTGTGATAAAAATTTTCTTGTTCCAGTAAATGGTGGTATTATTTTTTCTTCTAATCGAGAGCAGATGAAGTTGTTAAAGAAATCATATCCTGGAAGGACTCCTGTGAATGCCTATTTAGATTTATTTATTACATTATTGGAGATGGGAAAGGATAAAATTATGAATCTACGTAAAGAAAGAGTAGACAATTTTAATTGGTTAAAAGAAAAAATACAATTATTATGTTTAAAATATAATTTAGAACTAATAAGAACTAGTAAAAATTTTATATCCATGGCAATAAATTTGAATCATATGTATACATATTGTAACACGGACAATCCAAAGGTTATTAATATGCTTGGATCCATGCTTTTTTATAGAAATGTAACGGGTCACCGTGTAATATATTCTCCATTATTAAATAGGAACTATCTATTAAAAAAGGCTAGGGAAAAATACATGAATATATTGGAAAATAAAAAGGGAAATGACGCAATAATGATTACGTCTAATGAATCTAATGAGGAAAATGTTAAAAGAGATTTAAGTAAAAAAGAAACAGATATATATGATAATATGTATTCATATGATTTTGATGAAAGCAAAAGCATAGAGAATGATATGTTACAAAATAAAAGTAATATAATAAAAGCATATGAAAAACAGATAGAAGAAGAATTTGATAAATTAAATGAACCCAATACTATTGTTATAGGAAATCACAAGTTTAAAAATTTTGGTTCAAGTTATAATTCTTATCCATTTTCGTACATAGCTTTTTCTTGCGTAGTAGGAATAGAAAAACCAGAGTTAGAAAACTTTGTTTCTAAATTGGATAACGCAATTGATTATTTTATAAAGTTCTTTAAAAAAAAAAAAAAAGAAGAAGAATTAAAGTAGGGTTAATAGATTAATGTATCATTAGTAATGACAAATTATGACACATATAAATATTAACACACATATTATATATATATATATATATATATATATATGTATATATTTACCTTTTGTGTGTTTTTTCTAGTAGTTATTTTTACATATTCATTGATTTATATTATGTATTTTATTTTTTTGTTTTTAATTTTGAAACGAATCATATTAAAAATTATAATTTTTCCAAAAAATAGTTTTTTATATTAAAAATTTTAATGAATAAAGAAAAAAAAAAAAAAAAAAAA
>NC_033657.1:145057-147509 GCF_001601855.1 Plasmodium reichenowi | reverse complement strand
AAAAAAAAAAAAAAAAAAAAAAAAAAAGATAACAAAAAACAAGTATGATTAAAAAGAAAAGAAATTAACAAATAATACATATTTATTTTCTTACAAAAAATTGGTATAGAAACAAAAAAAAGAAATATATATATATATATATATATATATATACATATATTTATACATGTGATGATTATATGAATATATAAAAATAATATATTTTCATAACATTGGTATATCTATTAATGTTTAAAATGGTTTTATTATAATTTTTTGTATTTCAACAAAATTCGAGGGGATATCGTTTTGATCATGTAGAATAGACTTTGGATATAGAAACGCTATTCTACAATTATATTCACTTTTGAAGAAGAATATTTCACCAACAGGAATTGAAATATTGTAAATATTTTTGTTATGTGAATTATTTATTTCTTCTTCTTTCCAAAAGAGGTACCACTTTTCTTTTTCTTTATTTTGTTGTGGTTCATTAATATTCTGATTATGATTATTGTACGTTCTTTCACATCTTAGGCCACTTCCAAAAAAGTCATCTGGGATGCTATCAAAAAAAAATAACATGATATGTAAATAAATATATAAATAAACACAAATATACAAATATATATATATATATATATATATATTTCATTTTATTATTACTCTTCATCTGTCATGGTTAGTTTATCATACGAAATTGGGTCCATGTTTGTTCTTAGATTTTGAAGAAATGGTTTCATCTTTTCAATATTATCACTTGAATAAATATTTCCTTTTCCAAATGTTACTGTTACTTGTATCCGGTTTAGAAGTTTATAGATAGTATCGCTTCTGCAAGAATGAAATGGATATATATATATATATATATATATATTTTCTTTTTTTTTTTTTTTTGCCTTTTCCATGTTATTTCTTTACAGTAATATGTTAGAATCCGGTTTCTGAGATGAAAGAAAATTTCTATTTAAAAAATAATTTTCTGATGTCTTGTAAACTTTGTTGGTATGTAAATCTTTCCACTTATGTATTGATGACTGATCAATTATTATATGTTTATGATGTATCATATTATTATATTTCAATATTCCTTTTGGATATATATTTTTATTTTCTACATTTTGTTCTAGGATTACAAAAAATGTTGGTTTTCTTAAACGAAAATTTGTAGTAGTTATAAAGTATATAATACTTAGAAGAGCAAAAAATGTATTTACTAGGGACCATGTTTTTGTCTTTTTATGTTCACTTGGAGTAATGCAAAAAACAATAGAACCAATAATCCAAAGTATAGGGAACTTACAGATTAAACCCATAAAAAAAAGAATTTGAAGACAACTAGGGTCATCATTTTCATCCTCACTAATATTGATATTGGTATTTATATTTGTTGTATTTCTTGTATGTACTGGTCTAGGACTATTTAATTGTATATTAGCTTCTTGTACTCGTTCTAACCAATACTTTTTAATTTTTTCTTTTATATGGGTAATATGTTCATTTATATATGACGATATCTTATTATATATATTTTTAAAACTAAAGGATAAAATATGTATAGGGTTCTCATAAGAATTACTGTTATCATAATTAATATGAGTATTATTTATATTGTCATTATGTATATTTTCGTTTCTTAAATTATTATTAATAGGATGAAGAGCATTCAAACTACCAACCAAAAAATTATTATTATTATTATTATTATCATTCCATAAAGAATTAATATTTTGTCCTTCTTCATACTCACTTACATTACATAAAAGATCATTTGGATTAAGTTCACTTAAATTTATCATTTGTCTAGATACATGTGTACTAACATTTATATTTTCTCTTGTATTAATATATCCATCCGTATTTCTATTTATGGCGAACACCTCTTCGTTTGATTCTTCTTCTATAATGTCATCCATATGAGTAGATATATTATTATTTATATTATTATTATTATTATTATTATTATTTGAATGAATGTTAGTCATATTATTTTCCATAACATTCAATTCACACATATCATTATCTACATCATTTTCATTTGTTATTGGAGTTCCTTTTTTATCCACAATAATTTTCTTTATCCGGTAAAATATTTTTTTGAACATACCCATTTCATTAGATGAGTCCTCATTATTATTGTCATCATTTTGGCTAGCTGTGGCTTCATTTAAATAAGTATTACTTTGAGTAGTGTCACTCGGTTGGATTATAAGATTATTTTGTACAGTCTCATGAATTTGAAAGGCATGATTAATATTGAATATGTTTTGATCATCTTGACAAAATATTTTATTTTTTTTGTTGTTAATGTTATGATGATTTATTTTTTTGTAATCATTTTTTATATCACTTTGTTGGTTCGTGATATTATTTTGATATATATGATCTTTTTTATTTTTAATATTTTCTTCACCTGTTTGGTTTTTTTTTTTTTTTTTTTTTTTTTTTTTTTTTTCCTTTTTATAAGTATTAC
>NC_033657.1:142660-144957 GCF_001601855.1 Plasmodium reichenowi | reverse complement strand
ACTGAATTATTATTAAAAAAATAAACAACTTAAAAAAAAAAAAAAAAAAAAAAAAAAAAAAAAAAATACGTCCTTATAATTTCAATAATATATATAATATAAATATTATATATATAATATATATATATATATATATATATACAATCGTAACAATTTTACAAATACATTTTTATATACATATTATTGATATGTTTTTTTTTAATAAGTTAATTTCTTCTTTCATTTTCTTGACATATATGAATTTGATTAATATAATGATAGTGTAGTAAATATAATGTCGAGTGTTCATATTAATAGAGAATAAAATAAAAAAATAATATGAAATGAATATATAAATATTATATATCCATACATATATAATATGTATGCATATATATTTATATATATATATATATATATATATATATTTTTTTTTTTATTAAGTATTTTATTCCTCTTTAAAAATGTGCATATTTTATAAAATATATTATAATTGTATTTTTTTTTTTTTTTTTTTTTCTTTGGAAAAACAATAATTTACTTCATAGAAAAGAAAAAAAGGCACATAAAATTAAAAATATAATAATTCCTTGTGCTGAAGATAAAATTACATTATATTCATTTATATATTACTTTTATAATATATGAATATCTTAATACAATAAAAAAAAAAAAAAAGGGAATCCACTACTTTTTATTATGATAGGAAAGAGGAATATTCTTCTCTTTTTATTGTTGAATTAATCATTTGTTTGTATGTTAAAACGTACAATAATCAAACATAAATATAAATAAATAAACAAATAAATAAATAAATATATATATATATATATATATATTGTGATGGCAAATGGATAGAGATAATAAAAATATAATTGACCTGGAATTAATTTCTTATTTATTATATGATTAATTATATGGTTCTCATAAAGTACTTCTTATTTTATAAACAAAAAAAAAGAAAGAAAAAAAAAAAAATAATAAAATAATAAAATAAATAAATAAATATATATATATATATATATATATATTGAAAAAGACAATGGCTATAATATATATTAGGTATAAATTTGAAAGAAACTATTAAAATTAAAAAGTTGTTTTATTTGAGGTTAAAAAAAGAACATTATATATATATATATATTTATATTTATATATTTTTCCTCAATTTGTTATTTGTGAGACATCAATAATTTCTTCTTGGTTTGACCTGTATACAATACATATAAAAAATAAAATAAATAAAAAAGATATAAATATATTACAATAATATAAATTATTCATTTTTTTTTTTTTTTTATTTCTGTCGTCTTACTTTACAGGGAAAAATGTAGCTCTTTGTATTACTATAGCTATAAAAACAACTGTTATTACAGCAACTCCATTTAATAAAAATAATAATGAATTGAATTGATTTGGGGTTAGACAATAATTCTAAAGAATTAAATTGATAGGATAATAAAATAAAATAAAATGTATATAAAGTGTAGGCACTTTTCTATGTATATTAAAAATGAAATATGTAAAATGTATACATATATATATATATATGTGTGTGTGTGTATTTGTACGTATGTGAATATACTATTATTATATTAATTTATATTTCTTATTACTTGAAAGGAATAGTAGCAGTCCTTTCTATTTTGTTTATTATCTATGTGATTTTCTATGGTTGCCTAAAAAAAAAAAAAAAAAAAAAAATTAAATAATATTGATATACATTTTCATGGTATCACATATATATATATATATATATATATCGTACCATAGAAAGATTATTGGCTTGGATTTCTGTTCCTCTTATATCTATAAATATAACAATAAAATTATGATATATATTAAAAATTTATGTTAATAATATGATCTAAGACCATATATTTCATTTTTTTTAAAATATATATATATATATATATTACTTTTAATCATTTTTTTCCTGTTTATCTTCGTATATGTAGTGCTTACAAAAGATATCACGTAAGCTGAAAAGGAAATAAAATATATATATGTATATATATATTTATTTATTTATATTATTATTATTTGTTTTAATATATGTGTGTTTGTTTCCTATTTTATTATTTTGCACGCTTAAATTTTATTTACCAAATAAGAGACACCAAAATTTTATCTTCATTTTTTCCGTATAAGATAATGCTTGAAACATTTTTTTCCTTTTTTCTTTTTATTCTGTTTTTTTTTTAAGTACAACCAATAAAAAAAAAAAAAAAAAAAAAAAAAAAAGTTTAATTTATATAAAAAAATTAATTTTTTAAAAAAAAAAAAAAAATTAATAAAAATAAAAAAAAAAAAAAAAA
>NC_033657.1:141200-142560 GCF_001601855.1 Plasmodium reichenowi | reverse complement strand
TTTTTGTTCATCCCCTAATTGTTTTGAACACTTTAAAATGATGATTTAAGTTCTTAATACAATGTAATTTTTCTTGACTAATAAGAGCTCCGTTATTTTTATTCTCCTTATCAAAAATAACACATTTTATTCTTGAATGTAATAAAGCCATAGCACACATATAACATGGTTCATGACTTAGGAAAGCAAAAAAATTCGTACAAAGATATTGATCATTAGGTATATGATCAATTAGAATATTATGATTACTTTTATTATTTTCATGCTTATGATCATTTAAACTATTAGAGTTATTAATTTGATGTTTGTGAATTATTTTCATTTTTTTTTTTTGTAAATTATTTTTTTCTGTTTGTTTGTTTAACCATATATGTCTTAGCTTATATGATACTTGTTCTATAGCTAGCATAGGAGCATGATGAAGAGGATGATTTTTTATATTATCTCCTGAGGAGGCAATAATTTCATCATTATATGTTATAACACATCCACTATTACAAGTACCAAATTGTTTTCCTATATCAATAGATATATATAATAATTTTATATATTTATTAATTTCTTCCTTTGTTAAAATTAAAATATCTTTATCAGGTTTTCTAAAATATAAAGGCCAATAAGTGGACCATTCAAGATATTGTTTCCTAGTAATAGGTGCATATTTAGAAACCATAATTTTAGTTATTATAATATCATTAAATTCATCATTATTATTTTCTTGTTTCATTTTTTCTATTAATTTCTGTGATAATTCAAATGGTATATGATTACACTCACCTATCAAAATTTGAACCGAATCCGTACATTTTCGACATCTCTTCAAATGATTATATTTATCATATAATTGATTATTAATATAATCTTTCATAATATTTAAAGCGTCTTTAGCAACTTCCTTTTTAACTTCAAAACAATACATGGGAACAAGTTCAACATCTCTTGTATATGAAAAAGGTAATATTTCTTCTAAGTTTATAACTTGCCTATCCATATTCTGATAATAATTAAATATAGGGCTAATTATTTTTTATTCATATATTTTATATATATCATACATGTTTTTTTTTTTTTTTTTCTTATGAATATAACTTTATTATAAATTATATATAATATATAATAATTTCTATAATTTTATTTTATTTTTTTTTGCTTCTGGATAACATAAATCAATCATACATTTGAACTTGTTAAACACAGGATAGGCAATATATATATATATATATATATATTATAAACAACCATCTTACAAGTTTTTCAAAAAATATCTTAACCAGAAGAAAACTATTTATGACACTTAAAATCGGCAAAAGGTATAATCGACCTTGAGCTCGTAACATATAGTTCCATATTTAAAAAAAAA
>NC_033657.1:138148-141100 GCF_001601855.1 Plasmodium reichenowi | reverse complement strand
AAAAATAAAACTTACATAAATATACAAATATATATATATATATATATATATGTTATATATTTCCCAAATTATATGGCATTTAAAATTTTCAAAGATGAGGGGAAAAAGAGAAAACACTACTCAAAAAATTGAGACAATATAAATATATATATATATTATATATATTTTTATATATTTATATTTCTAATTATATAAAATTTTGAACAGGTTTTATTTATAAGAATGAAAAAAAAAAAAAAACATATTTTAAATAAATTTAATGATTGAATGTATCCAAATGATCACAGATATATAAAAACATACATAAAATTTGAACATATGAATATTTTATATTAAATATATAAATAATGTATACGATCGATTTCGTAAATGAAGAAAAATATATTCAAAGGGTAGGAGATATTTGTGGTGATTTTTACGTACCAGTATGTTTACCAGGACGATATAAATATAATGTGGAAGATATAGAAAATCTTTTAGATCTATGGATGACTAAGAAACATAAAATAAAAAATGGAGAGCATAAAGATTTATATTTGTTTAGTTTATTATTTAAAGAAACAAAATTTTCTTTAATATTAACAAAATCGAAATACGAAAATAATATTTCATCATGGGAAACATTGTGGTTATCTTGGAAACATGTATTTAAAAATAGTTTCGATGAAAATAATAATAAATATATAAAATTATATACAAATAATATTATACAATTTCAAGCAGGATGCATATATTTATTATTCTTATTATATTTTAGTCAACATGTAGAAGAAAATCACTATGCTCTTCCTTTATATCTTTCACCCGATATAATGAATCTTTGTTTAGATGTTACAGAGAAATGCGAGGAAAGTAATATTTTTAAAGAGTTAAGATTTATATTAAATTTTATGGTCGATACCAATTCTATTATTTTATGTTGTAATGATGAATTGAATGAAATATATCAAGACAGATATGGAGATCCACTTTATATTGAAAAGAATAAAATGTCTGTAGAAAATTCTATAGAAATTAATGATGTAGATATTAATAAATTATACGACACTTTAATTACAGATATTAAATATATTAGTGAAAAATGTGATGAAAAAAGAAGGAAAAAAACCTTAAGCAACACATCTACTAATAGTCTCCTTACCAAATTAGAGCATATTAAAAAGGTAATAAATAAGGATGATCTTTGAAGGATCGAAAATGTTCTATTTATTAGAACAATATCACATATATTTTCTTCGATATATGAATATAATTACTTGGCAAAAAAATATTAATTTCTCATAACTATTGTAAAAATAGACCTTTTTTTAGGAACATCCCAATGGATATGTATATATAAATGAATATATATATATATATATATATATATATGTATTTTTTTTTTTTTTCTTTTTTTTGTAATATAACTATCATATGCCAACCTACTGAATATTTTTTTTCTTTTGAACATATAAAAAAGTTATGTACATACATTATAATTAATCTTCTAATTCCCATGTGCTATCTTATTTTTTACATGTATTATGTTTTATTCTTTAAGAAAAAGTAAATAAACCTTTTATGTAATATACATAAAACTAAAACTGTGATATAATTATATATATATATATATGTTAGAATATAAAAACAGGTTCACATTTATATACATATGTGTGTAGATCTATCCATCTGTCTTAATTTTTTTTTTTTTTTTTTTTAAACAACTTAAACATAAGATTAATTACATATATATTGTGTTTCGTTTTAATTTTGTTTTTTTCTATATGTTAACAAAATGAGGATATCTCCCTTTCTAATTATTTTATTTTTTGTGTTTTACAAAAAATTTAATGTTAATTGTATAATTCAAAAGCAAGATGTCTACTTGGATGATGACTTTAAAAGTTTCACTTATTTTTTTGGTTAATATATATTAACAATATTTTTATGTTAATTTAGTATGTCTGTAATTTGGACTTGTACACTAAATATATGCATAAATATAAAAAAAAAAATAAAAATAAATAAATAAATATATATATATATTTATGTTTATATTTATTTATTTTATTTTTCATAGCATCCTCTCCATCCGCTGATTTCTTATCTCGGATTGTCCACAGTGACGATTCAAGATTTGTTCAAATAAAAAATAAAATAGGTTTAATATAAAAGAAATGAAAAATATAAAAGTATATTTTTTTCTTTTTTTTCTAAATTTTCAAAAAGTAATAAGGTGGTATATAAATGGATTGGATTTATTTTTATAGATATATGGAGCAAAACTGTGGACAAGGCATATGCCATAAATCAAGTACTAAAATAAATACACATACACATATATATATATATATATATATATATATCAATTTATTTTTATTTATATTATTCATATAAATACATTTTCATTTTAATGAATGAACTCATAGAGAAAAATTAATTTTGTCATTTCAGGTTTCTAATGTTATTATGAAAGTATATGTAACACTGTTGTTGTTATTACTATTACCATATTTTGTGTATATGGGAATTTTTGGTGAGAACATATATATGTGTATATCTATATATGTATAGGTATTTCAATTTAAATGTTTATAGTGAAATGTTAAATTTTTCAATTTATTTTAGGCAACACAAAAAATCATACAGTCTTAGCCTTATCTTCTATATTGAGTAAGATTATATAAAATAAATAGATAATAAATTACTCTTAAAAGCATATTGACATGTGAAAATAAAATATACCCTATAATTATTATATGATGAACATATGCAGGTTATTTCGTGCTTTTAATTACATTTTATTTGACTAATGGAATTTTAAATATTGGATTTGTTTGTTCCTTGCCATTAGTATTTGGATGTTAAAAAGGGAAAAAATAAAATGATAATAATAATATATATAATAGAAAATAAACTATACTTTAAAATAATATTTTCTTTTTTTTTTTTAACTTTTGATTTTGTATGGAA
>NC_033657.1:131466-138048 GCF_001601855.1 Plasmodium reichenowi | reverse complement strand
CAAATAAATAAATAAATAAATAAATATATATATATATATATATATATATGTTCATTTTTATTTTACTTTATTTTTTTTAATTGTTATGTTTCAAAAATAATAAATACTATTATATACTCATATATACATATTTTATTGTATTTATATTATATATATTTTTATTTTTTTATTCTTGTTTTAATTTTATGAATGAGGGAAAAAATGACATCATATTCTTCCTAATAAAAACATGAATATGAAAGTTTCAAGCATACTTTTTTTTTTTTTTTTTTTTTTTTTATGTTGTAAAAATTATATATTTTAATTAATCATTTTGACTGCTATTATGAATGGAGAACTATGAAAATAATGTAGAAACAAAATTTGGGTGAATAGAAATTATTTTTTTTTTTTCTTTTGTTAAGAAAAAGAGTTGAATGGGAAAACAAATAAAATGTTAAAACAAAAAAATATACATGTATGTATATATTTTATTATTTCATTTTTTTTTTTTTTCTTTTATATTACCTTTGCCTTTACAATAATATTCAATGTTAAGGTTTAAGTGGTGAACATAAAATAGGATAATTACTTTTAATATATATAATAATAAATATGTGAAGAAATAATATTATTATATATAAAGAATGGAATAAGTAAAATATTTTATGGCTTCATGTGGGTATGAAGGTAAGAAAAAATATATGGATTAATTAAGTGTACGTATTTATAATTATAAGAAATGGTAACATATAAAAATATATTTTGGTAAATTCATGTTGAAAAAAGAAAAGAATTTTATACAATTATATTTTCATATATATAAAATAAATAAGAGTCATTTTTATTATATATATATATATATAATATTATTGAAACGGGAAAACAAGGGGGAAAAAAAAAAGAAAAGAAATAATAAACAATATATATATTATTAAATATGAAGTAAATAATATACGAATTTTAAGTTGTATATAAATATATTGTAGTAATTTTATGTTGAAAAAAGAAGAGAATTTTATATAATCCTATTTTTATATATATATATAATAAATAAGAGTCATTTATTTATTTATTATATATATATAATATCATTGAAATGGGAAAACAAGGGGAAAAAAAAAAAAGAAAAAATAATAATAATATAAATATAATATAAATAATATTATTAAATATGAAGTAAATAAAATATACAAATTTAAAAGTTGTATTTCATTTTGTTATTGATATATTTTAATGTTTAAAGATATAAAAAAATTGGCTTGGAAAAGGTGATGGATAAAATATAATAAGTGATATATATATATATGTATGTATAATATTTTTCATATATATATAATATATATATATATATATATATATTATACTATTTATATGTATAATATATATTATATAGAGAGATAATATATTTATATATATATGAAAGAAAAAAAAATAAAAAATTAATTATAAATGTTTTTGAATACCAATATAATTATAAAATAAATATGCTTATTTTTTTTTTTTTTTTCGTTTTCTTAAATATAATATAATAAAATAATAAATGTTTTGATTTTTTAATATATACATCATATATATATAAATAAATTATAATTATATATATATATATATATATATATATATATTTATATAATAATATAATATATATTATTTATGCATTTTTTTTTTTTTTTCCTTTTCCCATTAATATTATATTATATATATATATATTATTGAACGTATTACAATTCCTTTATATTTTAAAATAACTAGTTTTTATATATATAATAGTTAATTATTTGATAATAAATATTAAAAAAAAAAAAATATATATATATATATATATTTAAAAATATGTAATTATTAATACTATTATTTTTGAGATATTAAAAAAATATCCTTGTGAAGAAAAAATATGTATAATATATATATATATTTTATTTAAATTTTAAAAAATTTTATTTCGTTATAATTGAAGATAAAATTATTTATTTAATTATTAAAAAGAAATATTAAATAATTTAATATTTTGAGTATATATATTTATATATATATATATATATATATATATATATATATATATATATATTTATTTATTTATTTATTTATTTTGACTTTGAAATATTTTCTTATTTTTTTTTTTACTTTATTACATTATTATTTTCTTATATATTTTTTTTATTTTCTTAAAAATACATTTTTTTAATTTTCTAAATTTTTTTTTTTAATTTTTAAAATTTTTTTTAATTTTCTTACATATTATAACATAAAATGTCAGATCATGAAATGTACGATAATATTGATGCTGGAGCATCACAAACCTACCCTGTGCAAGCAGGTGCAATAAAAAAAAATGGTCATGTAATGTTAAAAGAGCATCCATGTAAGGTGGTTGATTATTCCACATCAAAAACAGGAAAGCATGGTCATGCCAAAGCACACATTGTAGGTATAGATATATTTACAGGAAGGAAATATGAAGATATATGTCCAACATCTCATAATATGGATGTGCCTGTTGTAAAAAGAACTGAATTACAATTAATTGACATTACAGAAGATGGTTTTGTATCTCTTTTATATGATAATGGAGATACGAAAGATGATTTAAGTTTACCAAAAGATACAGAAGGAAATTTAGATGAAGTAGCTAAACAAATACGTAATTTATTCGACAATGGAAAATCAGTTTTGGTTAGTGTTCTTTCAGCTTGTGGACAAGAAAAAATTATTGCAGCAAAGGAATTAGCATCATAAAAATGAAATATAAGCAAATCAAAAAAAAAAAATGTGGACAAATTCTCTCCTATAGCAAGCATGTTTATATATTAACATATATAATATATATATATATATATATATATATATATATATGTATATATGTATATATTTATTTATTTATTTATTTTTATGTATGTATTATATATGTACCTATATATAATTATCCTTTTATTATATATCAAGTATATATTAATATATATGTTCATATGTATATATTTAATGAAAAAAAAAATAAATTAAACAAAACAAAAGAGAACACTTTTAATGAATATTAGAACAATTTAAGATAGTTATATATATATATATATATATATATATATATGTATATATTTTTTTTATTTTATATATATATGAAAAATTAGAAAGTCACCATGCAAAAAATTATATAACATATATATCTTATTTATAAACTGAAAAAAAAAAAAAAAAAAAAAAAAAAAAATTCATTAATTATTATACCCTCTTTAATATGACTTGTTGTTTTTGATTTATATATATTTAAAAAAAAAAAAAAAAATACTTAAACATATGTTAATATTTTTAATTTTACATTAACATTGTTTCAATTCCATATTTATTAATTTCAAAAAAACAGAATGTTGATTTTTTTTTGCCCTTTATTTTAATATATCTTAAATTATATTTTTTTTCATAAAAAGAATTGTCGTCATCCTTTTCTTGTACATCCATTTGATCGAGACTTTGATCATCGTCACTAGAATAGACATTGTATAAGGTATAGTCTTCATTTTGTTGTATATTATGTTTTATATCATCACCTACATTAATAGTGATTTGTTCGTTTTTTTGTTTAGTTGTATTATTTATGTTTTGATTTGTATCTTGTTTCCTTTTTTTTGTATGTTTTTTTGGATAATTATATTCAAAGAAGATTTTTTGATTTATTATTTTGAGATGTATATTGTTATATATATATGGAGAAATAATTTTGTAAAAGGAGTTGTCATTTTTTTTATTGAATGTTTCATGTCTTGTGAAATAATTATTCTCATGGTTTGTTATTAATATACAGATGTGTTTTTCTAAAGATAAGATAGATAGCTTGTTTAAGATCATTTCTAATTCGTAATAAATATTGATATTATTATTTAAAGAACAACCTTTAAATATATAATTAAGATTATCTATGACAACAATTCCTAGATCGGGTGGTATATATTTATTAAAATGATAATAGGATGAGGAGGATGAATAGATTTGAATATGTTCATAAATATAATTGATGACATTAATAAGTTCATAAAAATTGAATATTTTTAATAGTTGTAAATTTTTAAAAACATGAGAAAAAGATATATTATATATATATTTAAATAAATAATGATTAAATATATCAACGAAAAAAAGAAAGTCGTGTGAATAATTTTTATATATATTACAAGAAATATATTCTTTTATATATTTATTTGTCTTTTCTAAGAGTAATAAAAATGGTATGCCCTTTTTTTCTGAACAAAATGTTGTGTACCTATTCATTAATTTTTTGATTTTTTCTAGCGAGGAATAAATCATATTTTTATAACGATCAATAAAAAAGCTGTTATCCAGATCGATATAAATAACTTTTCTTTTATAGAAATGTTTTATTTGGGTATAAAAGCATTCGTACGCATCATCAAAAATATTATCGGTAATATGTTGATATGTATGTGTGTTGTGAATATTGTGTGTGTTATCAATATTGTGCGTATTATAAATATTGTGCGTATTATAAATATTGTTTATCTTATCAATATTGTTTGTGTTATAAATATTGTTTGTGTTATAAATATTGTTTGTGTTATAAATATTGTTTGTGTTATAAATATTGTTTATGTTATCAATATTGTTTGTGTTATCAATATTGTGTATTTTTTCCATATAATTTTTCTTTCCATAATGTTGCTTAAATAATAAAACAAAATATCTTATTATTTGTAGTAATTGCCTGAAATGATCATGTTGTTTTATATATTCCTTTTCTATGTCATCCCACAAAATGGTATTCATATAATCACATACATTATGAATATTTTTTTTTTGTAAAAAATTATCGAATGAAAAAAAACAAGAATAGAAAAGATGAAAATAATGTAACAAATCATTAAAAAATAAATTTACGCATATATGATAACACATACTACTTTTGCCACTGTTTTTTTTTCCACTTATATTATTAACACCTCTACAGAAAAATATCCCATCACATAATGTATTATAAGTATAGATATTTGTATATATCTTATAATTTAATTCATTGTATAATTCATATAAACTTTTTATATCTATTGAACTCTTCGATGATTTATTAACTTTCCCATTGAAAAGAGGGAAAATGATTTTCTCATTTGTGTTGTTCCTTTTACTCATCGTATTCTTAACATTTTACGAAAAATGAAAAAAATTAACAAAATGGAGAATAAAAAAAAAATATATATATATATATATATATATAAATATATATATGTATGATCAAATCAAAATTTAAATTACATCATTATGATTAATACATATGTATGACTATACGTGAGTGTATAATTTAAAAAAAAAAAAAAAAAAAAAAAAAAAAAAAAATATATATATATTTACAAATATATATTTACCTTTTTAATTATTTTTTAAGGATTATTCATATACATAAATATAATATATATATATATATATATATATATACATTTGAGTAAAAATATATTTATGGTGTATGTTATATATTATTCATATACCTATGAACTTAAAAAAATTTACTTATTATTATTTTATATATATATATATATATATATAATATATAGATTCCTTTAAAAGAACTATATAATGTCTTCAATTAAAAATAATATATATATATATATATATATGATTAATATTTTAAAATATATCTCATTTTAATATTTTTTTATTAGTTCTTCTTATTTGTATATATAAAAAAATTATGCGTACAAGTGACACATGTAATAACCCTTTGTGATAGATAAACATATATACATCAAGAATTTTACTACAATGAATAGAATGAGTATATTATTACAGAGGTGTAAAAAATATTTTATTCTAAAATAAATCGTAAATATATATATATATATTTTTTTTTTTATTTTGTAAAAATATAGATTGCATAAACAAATTGTATTATATAAAAATACACAAAGAAGAAAAACACTATTGGGGGGGAGAAAGAGAAAAAAAAAAAAAAAAAAAAAAAAAAATAAGGAGATATAAATATGAATTTATTTCCTAGTAGTCCTGAAAAAAGTTATAAGGATATTTTTGATTTGGATCAAAATATATCTAAAAAGCAAAAAAGAAAAAATAAAATTCTTAACAGTAGTAGCGATAGTAATTGGAGCAATGTAGATGATAATAATATAAACTATAACAAAAGAAAAGATGAACAGGAAGAGTTAGTTGAATACAATTTATTCAACACTTCATCAAGTCATGATAATAATAATAATAATGATGATGAAAAAGAAAATAACACGAACCAAAACAAGGAGAAGAGTAAGAAAAAGAAGAGGAAGAAAAAAAAAAACCATGAGGTACCTAAAAAGTATAAAGAAGAAGAGAAAAAAAATGATGAGGTGACTATAAAGTATAAAGAAAAAATATATACAAATGGTAGTAATAATAATGGTAATTCTATAAAGATGCAGAAGAAACAAGAGGAGAAACCATTCTCCTTATTTAGTAGTAATACATATAGTGACAACAATATAAATAACAAATCTATAGAAAAAAATGAATACTTCCTTTTTAGTAATAGTTCAGAGAGTGAACATTGTTGTGAGAGTAAAAAAAAAAATGAAAGTTATATTGATGAGAAAAAAATGTATAGCTTATTTAGTAGTG
>NC_033657.1:128092-131376 GCF_001601855.1 Plasmodium reichenowi | reverse complement strand
AAAAAAAAAAAAAAAAAAAAAAAAAAAATAATAATAATAATAATAATAATGAAAAGAAAAATGTGTCTAATAATATATTTGATTTAGAAAATAATGAGGATGCACATTCAAAAGATGAAAAAAAAAGAGAGAGTTTTTTAAAATGGACACCTCACAAGAATATAAAACGTTCTTATAATAAAAAGAATTATAATAAAAGAACCTGTAATGACAAGAATATTTTATATAAAAAGTATACAAATATATATAATAGTTCAAATAAAAGTAATGCAGATAAACGCTTTAAACAAAATTATAAACACAAAGACATGAAAAATAAAGTAAATAACTTATTTAAAGAACAAGAAAATGGTGAATATCGATTAGTGAATTTTGAAAAATTAAAAAAAAGAGCTTACAGAAAATTAAATTTTCTTAGTATAGTAGATGTAGAAAAATCTTTAAGTGATCTAAGCGAGGAAAACAAGAATTATAAAAATAAAAAACCACATGATATATATAAAGACACATATAATGAACATAAACACGATATATATAATCATAACGAATATGATGAAAAACGTTATAATATATATGAGAGGGATATTTTAAATAATAGTATATGTTCATCAGATAGTTTTTATAAATCTAATGAATCCTTTTTTTTACATGAAAAAGATGAGGATTCAACTAATTTAGATTCAATAGAAAATAATAAATATAATAATCAAACATTAGATATATATAACTATTATTATCAAAATAATCATGATGAAAGAAATAAAGATAATAAATATTTAGAAAAAATTGTGTACAATTCTACGAATAATAATTGTGATGACCTTTACAACTATTTATTTAAAATGAATGATTCCATTGATAAAGATAAGGAAAGTACAAAAAAATATAATAATGATGAGGGGAATGTGGATAGTAATAATATTGATGATGTGGGGAATGTGTATAGTAATAATATTGATGATGTGGGGAATGTGTATAGTAATAATATTGATGATGAGGGGAATGTGGTTAGTAATAATATTGATGATGAGGGGAATGTGGATAGTAATAATATTGATGATGAGGATGATAATGTAAATGATGATTTATGTAAAGCTGAACAGAGAAAAGAAACAAATCGAACAAATCAAACAAATCGAACAAATCAAACAAATCGAACAAATCAAACAAATCAAACAAATCAAACAAATCAAACAAATCAAACAAATCACATATTAGATGATAAGGATAATCTATTTAACAAAAGAAGGATAAGACAACTTAAAAGACGTAGAAGAAAAAAAAACGATTTCTTATTAAAAAGAAATATTATGTTATATAGAAATTTTAAAAATATTAACAATGAAATATCAAGACAAAATAATAAGAAAGGGTTGAGGTTTAAGGAAATGATAGGAGATTTTATACGAGTATTAAATAAGAATGTATTAAAAATAAATGAACAAAATGAAAAAAAACAGAAAAAGAAAGAAGGGGAATATTATGAAAATAACATAAATAATAATAAGAGTAATGTGGATGGATATAATATATGTGATAATAATACCAACTTCAATCTTTTTGATGATGATACTAGTGATGTTGAATCATTTATTAATTTTGAATGTTATATGAATAGTTGTGATATGATGGAAAAAGCTTCATGTGACTGCCTATTTTGTATTGAACATAAGAAAATATTAAATAAGAATGAACTATATTTAATTCTGTTTAAATATATGGAAGATAATAAAACGGAAGGTACTACAATCATTAAACCATATTTTTTAAATATCTATGTATTTACATGTTTTATAAATTTTTTTATTCATTATAAGAATATAAGTATATGTAAAGTAGATGATATTGATGAAAATAGTAATAATTCTGATGACAAGTGTTTAGATGATCATCTTAATAATATGAATAATATTTGTAAGGATGACAAGGGATTATTTCATTATAATAATTTGGACAAGAAAAAGAAAAAAATATTGCACTTTTACAAATATAGCCATAGTTTATATATGAAATATAATATAAAACAAATAATATATTTTATCCCCAAAAGGATTGTTTTAACTACAGTGGCAATATGTATATATGGAGTTAATTTTTTAAATGAAGAAGTAAAAGAAAGAGAAAAAAAAAAAAAAGAAAAAGAAAAGGAAAAGGAAAAAGAAGAATGTATTGCCATTATTAATTTTTTAAGATGGAAAAAAGTTCGAAAGAATTTCTATGAAATTTTAAAGTTAAAAAAAAAAAGAAAAGAAAATTTGATGATATATAAAAAGTGTTTTTTTTTTATCAATGCAATTGATGAATATTGTAATAGGTGTAATATCCCTATAGATGATACTTATTCATATAATACACAAAAAAAAAATAAAAAAAACAAAAAAAATGTACATAATCGAATGGATACATGTTTAAATTTATGTAATAATAAAACAAATACTTATGATAATTCTTTTGAATATTATAATCAAGCAGAAATGCAAAAAATACAAAAAATTCAAAACGTGGAAGAAATTCAATATATACAAGATATATTAAATTCAAATTTACAAGTTAATAATATACAATTTCTTTTCTTTGACCCTATATATGTCTCTTCAAAAAAATATGTACATTTTTATCCTTCCCATCTAATCATGCTTTTTTAAAATTATGATTATATTACATATATATATATATATGTATATATGTATATATCCTTATTTTTTCTTCTTTTATTTTTATTATATCCTTTTGAAGAGAAAAATTCATCAATTTCTTTTTTCTCCTAAATAGTGAATGAAATATATAAATAAATAAATAAATATATATATATATATATATATATATATATTTATTATCTTTAGTATTGATTACTAATAATTAAAACAACCTGTTATGGGATTATATGATCCGTTTATTTTTTCAGACAAGAAATTTCGTCTATTTAATATACTGTTCTGTTACATATATATATATATATATATGTGTGTGTATATACAGATATTTATCATTCATTGAGACATTTAATTTCTTATTTTTTTGTGTTATGCAATATTTCTTTTCTTACATTTTTTTTTCTTTCCATTTTCATAGATTCCTCATAATTAATATATTGATGGTTAATTATATCATGACTACATCTATATATTTTGTATATTTTGAAAAGATATATGAAATGTATAGGTGTAGTATGTATGTACATGAAGTGTTTTTTTTTTTTTTTTTTTTTTTTTCTTTCATTATATTATATTATATTATATTATTTTTTTCATATCTTATCTTTAATTTTTTTTTGTAAATTACTT
>NC_033657.1:125655-126108 GCF_001601855.1 Plasmodium reichenowi | reverse complement strand
CATGAATGTATATATATATATATAATTAATTATTTGTTCATTCCATAAACATATGACTTTCAATTTAAATAAATCGAAATATGTTCATTTTATTTTATTTATTATTTCCTCTTACCTATCTCCTGGTCCCATAATTGTTGCTTGCCAAAAAAATAAATCGTCACCAATAGGACCCGCTGAACAATTTGTAGGGGGATCTTTATTCAAATCTTGTAATTCCTATAAAATTATAAAAAAAAATATATATATATATATATATATATAAAGAAATATATATAAAATATATGTATAATAGAAATTATTTTATGCCTATATTTTAGGATATAACAATCTGTGTGTTTATTATGAGGACGATATTATATGTAACATTCCATCATACATATAAACATATAAACACATACACATATATATATATATATATATATATATATATAATTAAATCAATATTAATAT
>NC_033657.1:123737-125555 GCF_001601855.1 Plasmodium reichenowi | reverse complement strand
TAATATATATATATATATATATATATATATATATTTAAATATATGTAATATTTTTTTTTTTTTTTTTTTTTATTTAATTTTATGCTCATAAATATATATATATATTATTATATTATATATGTATAATGGGGGATGATGCTGATGAGTAATTTTTTTTCAATAAAAAAAAAAAAAAAAAAAAAATTAAAGATATTATATATTATATATATAATATATATATATTATATGTTTATAATTTTTTTTTTTTTTTTTTATATTATATATATTTTATTATATTTGATTTTTCTTTTTTTACTTATAAAGATAGAAAAAAAAGAAAAAACAAAAATATATGAAAATTGTATTATTTTAATCTTTTACTATATTATTATATATTGTTATGTATATATAATAATATAAGTAGGAAAAATAAAGGATGGGAAGAATCCTTTTAATATTTTGCTTATTTGTTTCTTCTTTTTTGTTTTAATTCTTTTAAAATTTATGAAAGAGAAGATGTAATATATGTATAAGTTAAATATATATATAATATTTATATAGAATTATCCACATTAAACTTTATTTCTTTCTTTTTTTTTTTTTTTTTTTTTATTGTTATATTGGAAATTTATACGGTGCGTACTATATTAAATTGTATGTGTACAACATGAAATTCATTGTATTATATATATATATATATATATATATATATATATATGAATATAATTTAAATATATAAAATATAATTATTATATATATGAAGGGGAAAAAAAAAAAAAAAATACACATGGAAACACAAAATAAATAAATTGTAATAAATTGTTAATATATATATATATATATTTATATAATATTTCTGTAATTTGTTTTAGAATAAAAAGAAATGAGAAAATTACAAATGCAGAAATTTTTTGAAATAAATATATAGAAAGTGTAAAGCTTATTAATATCATATAATTTTAAGTAACATATAATCATATATATATATATATATATACATTTCAAATTAAATAAATAAATGTAGAAAATATGTCTAATATAACATCATTTATTTGTCTATAAATTTTTGAAATATTTATCTTTATATATATATATATATATTTGTTTATTTTTTTTTTTTAAGGAAAATTAATAAGTATGTACCTTTTATAAAATGCATATAATAAAGAGAAAAAAAATATACTTGTACAAAATGGTAAACATTAAATTGTAAAAGGTCATGTTTTTTTTTTACCCTTTACATATTTTATAAAATTGAAAAAAAAAAAGAAAAGGAAAAAAATATACATTATTTATAGAAACTAAGAAAAGAGGAATCTCCTTTAAAAATATAAATAAGTAGTAAGAATTATAAATATAATGTTATGTTAATATATATATATATATGCAAATTGTTATATATTCGTATACATCAGTCATTTTACCTCTTTTCTTTTCTGTTCACTTACATTGTAATATAAAGAAAAAAGAAAAAAAAGAGGAAACCAAAAAATTATATAACTATATAATTTTTATACAAATATAAGTAATATATATATATGTTCATAAACCGGATAACAATATTTAAATATGCACTTTGACTTGTTGGTTTATATAAATTTCGTTATTTATTTTTTTTTTTTTTTTTTTTTTGCGTAACCATATTTAGAATATGTGTATTGTGTGTGTCTATATAGATCATTTTATTAAATGATATATAATTTTAAAATATTTTATTATAAAAAGATTAAACCTCTATTAAAAAAGACAAAAGAATATATACAAATAAATATATATACATATGTATTTAGATATATATATATATATATATATATATATATATATATTTTTTTTTTTTTT
>NC_033657.1:121650-123637 GCF_001601855.1 Plasmodium reichenowi | reverse complement strand
AAATTTAAAAAAAAAAAAAAAAAAAAAAAAAAAAAAAAAAAAAAAAGCATTACTTTTATACTTTTTTATTAATATATATATAGATATATTATAAATACATGTTATACATATTCTATATGTACGAAATAAGGAAAAATATTAGGTACATAAATTTTTATATACAAATTTATTTATGTACACAAAAAAAAAAAAAAAAAAAAAATATATTAATTTCCGTAATATAATAAAAGTACAGTAAAAATGTGGTGTACGTACAATTTATGAATACTACCCTTTTCTAATTTATAAAAGAAATAAATAAAAACAAAAAAATAAATAATATAAATAAATAATAACATAATAACATACAATGGAAAATATTCATTTTTATATTTCAATAATTTTCCCCTATGAAACAAACCAAAATATGCATATTTATATAAAATAATACATATTTTTTTGTTCTTTTTAGAAATATATAAAATACATATTATTATATATATCTTTTGTAGTACACCCTTAATAGCTATTATCATGCATATAAAGAAAAATAAATTACTGTATAAAAAGATATATGTACATATACAATATATTATTCTTGTATTTTTATATTTAAAATAATATAAATATATGGTTCAAATATATTATGATCCTTAATTTTACTTTATATAATTTTAAAAGGATAAATTTATTTATTTAATAATCTTCCTTTTTATCGAGCTCACATAAATATAAATAAATATATATATATATATATATATATATTATGTATGATTATAAAATCTGAAATATTATATTATGTTTTATTATATTATAAATATATAATAATTTAAAAAAAGCACTTGCTTTTTATATATTAATAAATATAAATACATACATTTTTCATATTTTTTTATTATGTTTTACAATAATACATATAAAAAAAAAAAAGAAAAATTTATATATAATTGTTAGTTTTATATAATATGCCTTAAATTTTTTTTTTACGTATTTTTAAATGGAACAAAATCGTCTCAAAAGAAAAAAAAAAAAGAAAAGAAAAGAAAATGAATCATATATTATTAATATATATTATAATATAATATATATTGTATAATCTTATAGGTTTAAAGAAATAAAAATATATAAAACAAAATACAATATAAAATATATATATATAATATTATTATTTTATATATATTTTAAGAAAAAAAAAAAAAAAAAAAAAAACTATGTCATTTTTTTTTCTTTTTACATATTTTTACTGGGTTATTTTTTATTATATATATAATATATATATTTGCATTACATAAGAAAAAATATGCTCATGTTTTATTTTTTTATATATAATAATTAAAGTGAAGGGTTCAAAAAAAAAAAGATTAAATTAAATTTAAAAAGAATTATATATATATATATATATATATATATATATATATATTATTATTATATTTTGTACATATGTAACAATATATTATTTTTATACATAATAATAAAAAAAAAAATATATATATTTTTATTTCTTTTCATTTCATATTATGTAATTTGGTTTATTTATATATTTGAAGTCATTAAATTCTTATTACATATAAAAACATATAATAATAAAATAATATATAATATATTATATTTATATAACATAATATTAATTTATATATATATATATATATATATTTACATAATAAAATATTTTTATATATACAAAAAATGAAATACCTGTATAAATATGCATACAATAAAAAATATATAATATAAAATAAATATATATTATATATTATACATATATATATTAAAAATAATAGAAATAATATACAATTTCTTATTATTTTAAATATTAAATATATATTATATATATATAATAATATATATTATATAAATTATTTTGATATAAAAAAAATATATATAAAAAATATATATTTTTTTAATTCTTTTTTTCTTTTTATAATAAGAAGTTATATTATATTATATTATATTATATTATATTATATTATATATATATTTTACATATATTTTTTTCTTTATTATATAT
>NC_033657.1:114956-121550 GCF_001601855.1 Plasmodium reichenowi | reverse complement strand
TTTTTTTTTTTTTTTTTTTTTTTTTTTTTTTTTTTTTTTTATTAAATATTTTACATGACTAGTACAGGTTTTTCGTGTACATGTTCATATAACTAATATAAAAATATAAATATGTATGCATATATATATATATATATATATATATTGATTTATTTTGTTTGATTTTTTTATAGCCAATTCCACCTGAAGAAGAAAAGGAAATATCATCACTTTTAGAGAGCATTAAAATTGGTAAGACATCATTGAAATATAAATGTTTCTATTTTTGTATGCAACTACCTTTTCGTTTTCTAATTTGTTTGTAATATATGTATTTATGAGATATTATTAATTTTTTGGTATATGAGACCATGTATGTATGTACATATATATATATATATTTTAATTGTTTAATTTTATTTTTTTTTCTGAAGACGATGATAAAATGACTGATTTGACTGAAGAACAAAAGGAAACGTTAAAGAAGTTGAAACTTTATCAGAAAGAGTACTACGATTACGAATCTAAATTTGAATATGAGTTATTTTTGTTAAGACAGAAATATCATGATTTATATGGTCCTATTTATGACAAGAGAAGAGAAGCTTTAGTAGGTAATGGTGAAGCAAAGATTGGTACACCTAATTTGCCAGAGTTTTGGTTAAGAGCATTAAGGAATAATAACACAGTGAGTCATGTTATTGAAGATCATGATGAAGAGATATTAGTATATTTGAATGATATAAGATGTGATTATATTAAAAAGAATAAAGAAAAGAAGGAAGGTTTTATTTTATCATTTTATTTTGCAACAAATCCTTTTTTTAGTAATTCTGTATTAACAAAAACATATCATATGAAATGTGTAGATTGTGATAACGAGCCAGTGTTATTACATACAGAAGCAACAGTAATTGATTGGTATGATAACAAAAACATATTAAAGAAAAATGTGGTGAAAAAGCAACACAATAAAAATTCAAGAGAAGTAAAAACTGTTCAACAAACAGTTAATAGAGATAGTTT
Organism: Plasmodium reichenowi; assembly: GCF_001601855.1. Taxonomy (NCBI): domain Eukaryota; phylum Apicomplexa; class Aconoidasida; order Haemosporida; family Plasmodiidae; genus Plasmodium; species Plasmodium reichenowi. The sequence continues at coordinate 120,545 of NC_033657.1, read as the reverse complement.
CTTTCACTTTTTTACTAGTCATAAGGTACCTAATTCAAATGTTATTAAACAATTAAGCAAACATGAAGTTGCTCAATTAGAAATGATAATAGAAGGAGACTATGAAGTTGCCTTAACGATTAAGGAAAGAATTATACCCTATGCAGTTGACTATTATCTTGGTATTATTATCGAGAGTGAAAGCAATAGTATTGTTAGTGATGTCGACAGTAGTTATAGTAGTAGTGAAAATAATAGTAACTATAATAGTTATGAAAGTAATAATAGTGCATACAATGATGAAAATAGTAATGTTGATACAAATGAATATGATGATAATGAAGAAGAAGAGGAAGGAGCAAAGAGCAATGAGGATCCTCTTACTTCTTAATTTGTATATATCTCATCAACAAAAATAAAATACAAAAAAAAAAAGCATAAAATGAAAAGTAAATTATATGTTATATAAATAAATATATATATATTTATTTGGTTTATATATTTTTTTCCATACATATATTATTGATATATATATATATATATATATATATATATATATATGTATATGTATTTATATGTATTCATATTGTAAAAAAAAAAAAAAAAAAAAAAAAAAAATTAATTTAAACATAAAAACAAAATAAACATTATTATATAAATATTTAAAGTTTTATTCACATAATGAAAAATGCACACATGTATATTTATAAATATATATATATATATATATATATATGTATCTTTTATTATATGTATGTTTTATTAAATCTAAAGGGTGAATAAAGCTAATGGCTATAAGTTTTTATTCTGAATAATGAGAACGAAAGAAATTTCGAAGTAAATGCTTTTCATTTATGATACACAAAAAGGAAGATTAAAAAAAAAAAAATATATATAATATATATTAATTGTATTTACATAAGTATATATATATATATATATATATAATATTTACTATTCATTTATGCTTAAGTTCGTATATTATACTATATTTATTTGTGTATATTTTAGCAATATGTATAGTTTCTATAAATTTCAGTAGAAGACAAGAATATACTTGGCGCAAATTAATTATATATACGTACCTATATAAATGTATATATATATATATATATATATAGGTATATATAGGTATATATTCATATATATTTTATTTTTATAATTTATATTACATGATATTAGTATATTTTTGTTAATTCTTCTTTTATATATTTGAATAAATTATCTTATTTTATTTTATTTTTTTATTTTTTTATTTTTTTCTTTTTTTTTTTTTTTTTTTTTTTTTTTTTTTTTTTTTTTTTTTTTTTTTTTCTTTTCTTATTTTGATATATGTATATATATATATATATATATATATTTATTTATTCATTCATTTATTCATTTATATTATATATATTAGTGTTATATATGTAAATTTAACAAATCTGTTAAAAATATATGAACGAAATAATGAAATTTAATTATTTTATTTTTTTTTACTTTTGAATATTAATTTATACATTATAAGAAAATATTTTAGAATGAATATTTTTTACAAAAAAAAACAAAAAAATGAAGAAAAACAGTTGCGTTTATATATTTCGATGGTTAAAAAATATAATATAATATAATATAATATAATATAATATAATATAATATAATATAATGTAATATATTATTAAATTTATGATGACAATTTATATTATACCGAAAGGTTTGTTTTGAAATATATTATTTATTTTATTATTTTTTATTTTTTAATTAGTATTTATGATTTTGGATTATATACATATCTAAATATGTATATGATATCTTTTATTATTATTATTTTTTTTCATTTTTAAAAAAGGTTATTTAAAAACCTACAAATCTTTATATAAATAATTTTAACATTATCTATTGCATTTTGATGATTGAGTTGTGGTCTGGCATCAATATAAATTGAGACTGCAGAATTTTTTTCTTTTTTCCCATCATAGTAATCAATAATATATCTAATGTAAAAATAAAGGGTAATTATTAAGTATATATGTATAAATAGATAAATATATATATATATATATATATATATATATATATAATTGTGTGATATTTTTTTAATTTATTATTTATATTTTATTTTTACTTGATTGTATTTCCACATCTGTCTATGTACCACTCGTGTCTATCAAAAGGTTTGTTATAACCTATGAGGGTTAACATAAAAGCTTTAATGGATAATTTTGTAGGATATCCTACAAACTTTATTAATTTTTGTTCTTTACATATGTCGAAATATTTTTCTTCTCTTTTCATAATTTTATTCCATGTTTCTTCATTGACAGCATTGTGAATTTTTAAGGCCATATTTAAATCTTCTTGAGAGAAGGAGTAACCTACAAATTGTTATGCGACATTAATGAAGATTATTAATTTGTGGATATAATCCTATTGTGTAATATTTAAAATGAATAATATAACATATATATAAATATATGTTCCTCTTAATTTTTTTTTTTTTTTTTTTTTTTTTTTTTACCTTTTTTTTTTGTTGTGTTATAAAATTGTTTCTGGGATGGATAGTACCAACTCCCATTTTTTGACGGAATGGAAGACTTTTCTTTTCCATCTGAATTATTATGATTACTAATATTTTTAATATTTATATTTTCTTTTTGTTCATTCATAATATTTTATACTTTTATTTTTTTTTCCTATAAATGAATAAATATATATATATATATATATGTATATTTTTGCTTTATTTGATTTAATTTTTTTTTTTTTAAGTTCAATAATAATATAACCTCAACCAAATGTGTTCACTTGTGATATAATTTTTTTATTTCTTTCTTTGCTCCCACTTGTTATAAATATATATACATAATATAAAATATATATAATGTTATTTGAAACATTTGTTTAGGTATAATTATAAAAAAATATATATATTTATTTAAATATTATTTATTATTATTATTATTTTTTTTTTTATTTTTTTATTTTTTTTTTTTGTTGTTAATTAAAATATGATGTTACATCTGTTCTTTTTTTTAAAAAATAAATAATGTATATATATATAATATTATATATATATATATTATATATAAATATGTATATTTTTTTTACATGCCTCATCGTAGCTTCATCATGTGGTATTTTTTTTTGACATATTTGTAATATAATATATTTATATATTATATATTATATATATATATATATATATATATATATATATATATATATTATATTTATTATATATGTATATTTTAATTATATACAATTTTAAATACGAACACTTTCCTATTGTTGTAAAATATAAATATATATTTTTTTTTGTATGTCGTCTCCTTGTTTTTTTCATTAAAAAAGAAACATAAAGTTATTAAGCAAAAATGTAATATATTATAAATATAATATTTAAAAAAAAAAAAAAAAAAAAAAAATATTATTAATCGTATTTTAAAAAAAAAGAGAAAAAAAAAAAAAAAATTCTTATATATAATTCTATAAATAAATAAATATATATATATATATATATATATATACATATTTATATTTATATTTATATTTATATTTATATTTATATTTATTTGTTTAATAATAATATTTCCTTTTTTATTTAATTTTGTTTAAATTTTGCTTATGATAGTGAATAAAATAAATGGCGTTAATAATTAAAGGGAATGAAATATTTGAAAATGAGGATTTAAGAAAGAAATTAAAAGAACATATAGAAGGAGATAAATTAATAGGAATACCTACCGAGACTGTGTATGGTTTAGGTGGTAATTCATTAAGTGAGAGGTCTTTACAAAATATATTTCGAATGAAAAATCGACCAGTAAGTGATCCTATTATATCACATGTATATAATATATATCAAGCTTATGATCAGTTATATCACATTAATATTTATGAGAAATATATTATTTATATTTTAAGTAAGTATTTTTGGCCAGGACCTTTATCTATAATAGCAAAAGCAAAAAAAGAAACTCCTTTAATATTAACTGCGTATAGCCAATTTTGTGCTGTTAGAGTTCCAGATAATATCATTACACGAGAAATAATAAAAATATGTAACACACCTATAGCTGCTCCTTCAGCTAATAAATTTCAACACATAAGTCCTACAAATAGTTTACATGTGTATGATGAATTTAAAAATGAAGATCTTTTAATATTTGATGATGGACAATGTGATATAGGGATCGAATCCACCGTACTAAAAATAACAAAGTATAGGATAGACCATGAGGATAAAAATACGGAAGAGTTAATAAAAAAAAATGATGTAAATGTTATGAAGGATATAAAAAAAATAAATAATATAAATGTAAATAATTCTGAAGGAAACTACCCTGTGGAAATTATAAGTGATGAAGAATATGAATGTGAATGTAACGAAGAATTATCATTTCTACGTGCTGCTACGAATTCAAAGGAGTCAGCGAGCAATATGGAAGTATATGAAAAATTAAAAAATATCTTTGATTTACTTGATCATCTGAGTTCAATCAATAATAATAATGATGATAATAATAATAATGATGATAATAATAATAATGATAATAATAATAATAATAATAATAATAATAATAATAATAATATGATTGTTGATAAAATATTAAAATATAAATCTTTATATAATTATTCCATTAAAATATATAGAAGAGGGAAATATACAAAAGGGGATATTCAAAATGTTTTAAACAGATATGATTTGTTAAAAGATATAAATGTTGAAATGTATGAAAAAATAAAATTTGAAAACTTGGATATCTTCAAGAATGAGTATCCCAAGTCTGGTATTAAAGATTATAGATGTGATAATATAAATAAAGAGGATGATATTTACAAAACATTTAATAATAGGATTGAAAAAAATGAAGTATGTCCAGGACTTTTATTAACACATTATAGCCCTTTTGTATCTACATATCTTTTAGATATTATATTATGTAAAACTATAGAAAAAAAAAACAAAGCAGAATTATTAGAAAGAAATAATAATGTGTGTAAAAAAATAAATCTTAATAAATGTGTTTTATTAGATATAGGAAGTTCCCTTTTGAAATATGATAAGAACTTTTTAAAATATATTAATATATGTTATGATAATCTTGAATTAAATGAAAGAATAAAATATATAACGAAACAATTTTTTTTATTTTTAAGACAGGCTGAACGGTTAGCTATAGAAAACAATGCAGACAATATTTTAATATCTATTGTTAATATAAAAAGTTGTGATGAAAATTATTTATCCGTATTTGATAGAATCTATAGAGCAGCCTCTGGAAAAATGATAAATCTGTTTATTGACGATAAGGATATAATAGCTTACATAAAATAAAATCACTAATATGTAAATGTATATATGTAAATGTATATATGTATGTATGTATGTACATATGTATATATGTATCTATATATGTATGTATCTATATATGTATGTATCTATATATGTATGTATCTATATATGTATGTATCTATATATGTATGTATCTATATATATATGTATGTATTTATTTATTTATTTTTATTTACATCATTGTGTAAAAAAATATGTGCAATTAAAACTAAAAATATTTTTATAAGTTTTCTGTTTTTTTTTTTTTTTTTTTTGAAAAAATTAAAAATTAT
>NC_033657.1:105750-113250 GCF_001601855.1 Plasmodium reichenowi | reverse complement strand
CTTGGTTCTTTTTCTTCTTGTTTTTCATCTTTCAGTTGTTTTTGTTGATCATCATGGTCTTCATGGTCTTCATGGTCTTCATCGTTTTCATCGTCTTCATCGTCGTCGCTTGAATCACTGTAATTATCATGGTGACTATAATCCGGGTTACTATTTTGGTTCGAGTTGTGCATATGATTTATATCTAATTTTAGATCTTTTTCATGATTGTCATTATTTTGATTATTTTGATTATTACCATCACTTTGTATGTTTTGTTTATTTTTATATCCATGTGAATGATTGACCTTATCAGTCGATGTTATATTCTTATTTTCCATGCTGCTCAAGAGCAAAGACATATTGTTGTTTTTATTTTCTTCTTGACTTAAATTTTTTTGTTTATAGGAACTGATTTGTGAAATGTCAGGTTGAAAATATTCCATGGATTTCCAATTATTATTTGTATAAAAATTTTGTAAAATTTTTTTTTGTATTTCTAAGATTGGTATGCTAAGCTTATCACAATATTTATTTAATATAAAAATATTTAATAGGTTTAAAAAAAAGCATACTGCTAAATTTATTTTGTATAAAAGAAATATATTTATAAGGTGGTTAAAATAAAATAAAGAGCGAATAATAATTAAAGATAAACTTTCTAAAATGAATATGAGAGACACTGCTTTAGTTTTATATTTCGCGTTTATATTTTCTGTAATAATTAAACATAAAATATTGTTAATTCCTTTAATGAATAAACCACTGAGACATGTAATACTATAAAATATAATTTTATAAAAATATAATATAAATTTTTGATTGTCATTCATATTATTATCTTCATCAGAATGTTGAGATGACATTTTTTCATTAGATATATTAGTTTGATAATATAAAGAAGTTTGTTTATTATCTTGATTATAGTTGTTATAATTTTGATTGTTTATACTATTATTACTATTATTATGTTTTATTATATCTTTATGTATGAGTTCTAAGCATCGTTCAATACCATATATATCGCCTTCACCACCATCATCATCATCATTATTATTATTATTATTATTATTATTATTAGGTGTGTATTCTATATTTGTTTTTAAACAATTCATTTTTTTAAAGATTCTATATATATTTATCATTTCATTAATACATATTTCTTGGATATTACTTATATTATTATTAATTATAGAAGTAATTATTTGTATTTTTTTCGTTCTTAAATTATTTAAAGTATTATTAGGTGTTCTATAAGTATGTGAATTTTCAACAATAGAAATATTGTCATTTTCTAGTTTATATATATCATTAATCATATGTATAAGATGATTATTATTGTTGTTGTTGTTATTATTGTTGTTGTTGTTTTTATTATAATTTATATTTTTGTCTATACATAAATTCATAAAATTAATAAACGTATTATCATTTGTTAATATATATTTCTTATTAATACCTTCCAATGTTTTTTTCATTATATCTAAAATAGTTTGATGTAGCTCTTCTTGTGATATTTGGCTTTCCATATAATTCTCGTCATTCAAATTTTCATTGTTATTTGCTTCCATCATAATGTCGTCATGATAATATTTTTTTTTTTGTTTTTTACTTTTATTTTTATTGTTGTTATTTTTGTTTTTAAAATATATTTCATAATAGTTTATATGTTTATTAGGATGATATACAAAATGATCATCTTCATAAGTATAATTATAAGAATTGTCCTTATCTTTATTATTATTATTATTATTATTATCATCATTTTTATGATCATTTTGAATATCAGGGTTATTATTTTTATTTGTGTGTGATGAATATCCCATTTTGTTGTAGCTCTTTTTATTTGTTTTTTTTTTTTTATTATTAATAATTAAATTGTTGGTATCATCTAGATGATCATTATTTATAAAATTATTCTCAACACTTATATTATCTTTGATTTCATCATTATTTATATTAATATAAAGATAATTATAATTAGGATGATCCTTTATATCGGTGTCCCTCTTTATATATTCATCATTTCCTTTTATGTGTTGTTTATAGTTCATTAAAAAGGTGTAAATATCTTTATAATTAAAATAAGCACTATTGTTATTATTATTATTATTATTATTATTATTATTGTTGTTATTATTATTATTGTTGTTGTTATTATTATTGTTATTATTAGGTATATATATTTTTTTTTCATGATATGTATTTATTTGTGTATGAGGTGTATTACTATAAAAGAACAAATCTAGGCCCTTCTCATTATTATTGGTTGTAGGTATGTTTTGATAAAACAAAAAGAAAGATGTTTTCACCGTAATAAAAGAAAGAATAAATATTATTAATAAAATAAAAAAGGATATATTTAAACATATTTTTCTTCCATATATATCTGAAAAAAACCCAAGGAATATACCTCCTAAACCTTGTAATATAAAATAATAAATAAAATACGTGCTACTAAAATTTAATGGATACACACACACTATATTAACATACCAGGTATAAACAAAGAAACAAAAATAAGAGAACAGCAACACTTTTGTGTGCGTTCTTGATTTAATATAACTGTCTTTTGATTGAATATGACACTCATGAAATTTACCTTCCATACTTACGGCTTGCATATATTTGTTTGTTACATGTAAGTATTATTTATCTTCTTTTTTAAACCTCTGTGTGTGTTCATATATATATATATATATATGTACATACATATATACATAATAAATATATAAAAATAAATTTATAAAAATAAATATACAAAAATAAATATACAAAAATAAATATATAAAAATAAATATATGTATGTTTGTATATATAGATATAACCAGAACTACTTGTTCATAAATAGAATGTGGTCAAATATTTATATGTGTATATATTAAATATTGACAAAAAGGGTTAAAAATAAAAATATATGACAAAAATGAATATATTATATATATATATATATATGTATATATGTATATATTTATTTATTTTTATATATTTACATATGAATATTTTTTCTTTTAGTTTTAAAAATAAACACTATCTTTATATGATCATTTTGTCAAACATTATATATATTATCAATAACAATAATGAGATAGTAAATTATGAAATAAAAAAATTAAAATTAAATGTTTAAAATATTAATGTAAATATATATATATATATATTTATAAATATACATATTTTCCCTTTTTAATAATTTTAAAAAAATAAATTAAAAAATGAAATATATAATATATATATATATATATATATATGTATATATGTATACACATAAAAAAAAAAAAAAAAATAAATAATAATATATATATATATTTACTCATATAGCTGTTAGGACATTTTTATAATATATCATTTTACATATTTCACTTTTTCCTTTTTTTTTTTTTTTCTTTTTTCTTTTTTCTTTTTTCTTTTTTCTTTTTTCTTTTTTCTTTTTTCTTTTTTTTTTCTTTTTCCTATACTCAATTATATGTGTTATTTCAAATATTTGTGAGGAATTAATATTAAGTGAAATAAAGTATTTATATATCCATCTAAAATATAGAAGATATATGATACATATTATATATATATATATATATATTTATGTTTATGTTTATATTTTTTTTTTTTTTTTTTTTGATTTGATTTATTTTTTTTATTTACTTTTCGTTGAAAAAGCGATGGAGAAAAAGAAGAAGAAAACCAAAAGCGATGAAGTACAGAAAAAACTTGAAAATGCCATATTGCTTAGTAAGAGCTACAGAACATGTGATGATTATAGAAATGTGTGTGATAAGAGTAGAAATGTTAATGATAAAATAAATAGAAAGAATTATAGTTTATTTATTAGAAAAGAAATATTTGATCATGCGATAATATATACAACAAACAAAATAGATGAAAGTAATTTATTAATATATTTAAAACATTTTTATGAACATTTTAAGAAAGAAAATGTAAATAAAAATATAAGTAGAAAATATTTAAGTGATGAAATATATATAACATTAAATGATTGGATTAGATATAACGAATTAATTAAAAATCAAGAAAATAGTTTACATGCTAATATATTTACTATAAATATATGTAAATCTTTATGGATATTATTAAGTATAACTGTACAGAGTGTGCGAAAAAAAAATAATTTGAAAAAACAAAAAACCATATTTAATACTCCTTTCGAAGATTTACATATACATAAATATAATCATAATCATAAGAAAAAAAAAAATGAAAATGATAATGAAATGGATAAAACGGACACATATCTTAGGGAGAAAAAAAATAAAAAGGAATATATGAAAGAAAAAAAAAATAGTCCTCAAAATAATTATGAACATAACATCAAAGGAAATGATGACATAAAAAGAAATGACGACATCAAAGGAAATGATGACATAAAAAGAAATGATAACATCAAAGGAAATTATGACATCAAAAGATATGACGACATAAAAAGAAATGACGACATCAAAAGATATGACGACATAAAAAGAAATGATAACGTGAATAATATTGATAACAATCAGTTCCATGTTTGGGGTGACGATTGGTTAAATGAGGAGATTTGTATAGAGCTCGTTATTTTTTTCATAATTTTACAATTTTTAAAAAATGATAATACAAAAAAGATGTATGACAAAAGTTTGAGTGAGGACCATTGGCCTAATATAAAGGAAAGTAAACCTGGTGCATTTTATGTTAACAGTGTGGATAATATCAAAAAAATGGATAATATAAAAAAAATGGATAATACCAAAAAAATGGATAATACCAAAAAAATGGATAATACGAACAAATTGGATAGTATAAACCGGTTGGATAATATCCACTGTGGTAATAAAAACAATTTAAATTGCTCTTTTATTAATAAAGGTAACGTATGTGATTTATTTGTATTAAATGGTAATAACTACAAAGAGTTTTTAAGAAGATATTTAATTTGTTTTTTTTGTTGTACTGATTTGAATAATTGTGTAAGTTTGGTAAATATGCCTTTATATTTCAAACGTTATCATTTTTTACTTTTAGATTTTATTATAGAAACAAATAATGAAAAGAATGTTCATGAGATGTACTTATTATATAATGATCATAAAATATTGTATAAAAGTAAGCACATTTTAGATTGGTTACTTGAGAATATTTGTTGTAATGATTTAATAGATTCTATACATGAGAATGATATAAAAAGAAATGTTAATGAAAAATTAGGAGGAAGAGAAGCTTGCTCATTATATTATGTTGATGTTGAAGAAAAGGATAGAAAGAGAATAAATACTATTTGTAGTGTTGAAGAAATAAATAATGATATATATGAAATTAAAAATATATATGGACAAAATATTTATATGAATGATGATAAAAATATTGTAAATATAATTAATTGTAAAGAATGTAATATATTTTTTTTTTGTAGTATAGAATATTTAAAAATAAATTTTTGTAAAGATTGTTATATTATTTGTTTATCTGTAGAAATGATAACAACATTATTTAATTGTATTAATATAGATATACATTTAGTAACTAGAAATTTAAAAGTAGAAAATGTTATAGATACAAATATATATGTATATACAGAAACAAATATTATCATATTTGGTGATACAAGAAATATACAACTAGCTCCTTATAATATATTAAACACAAAACAAAAAGAATGTTTAGATAAATCTAAAATCATTTTTACTGAGAAAAATTGTGATTTATTTGCTTTTCCGTTAAAATGTAAAATGCATTTATTAAATAATTCTTTTAATAATTTAATAAATACAATGAAAACACCTACTTATTTTTCTGTATTACCAATGGGTGTGGACAAAAATAAAGTGAATATAAAAAAGGAGGATATAACATTACAAAATGATGATCACAATGATAATAATGATGATGATAATAATAATGATGATCACAATGATGATCATGATGATGATAATATTAATAATAATGATAATATTAATAATAATGATAATATGAATAATAATGATAATATTAATAATTTCCACCATCATTATAATAATAGTAATATTATGAAGGAAAAAGAAAAACGTCAGAATACACAAAATGATAATAACCAGAATAAATGTATATCTTTTAATAGTAACAGTGATGTAAAAGAGAATGATATATTAAGAGATCATAAAAAAAACGAACCATTATACCTGGGAAATAAATGTATGGAAAATACAAATAATTTGTCTTGCTCTTATACAGATTATGTGTATTATCTTTTAAATCCTTCTAATTTTTTTTTAATTGAGTTCCCCAACAATTTTACATCCAATACTAAGAACGATAGAAAAGATGATACAGAATATAACATGGATAATATATATAATAAGTTGAGTATACCAATAAATAATGTAAACAATATGCAGGATAATATTAATAAATATATATCTAAAGAAGAAAAGAGTATATATGGATGTAGTTTTCAAAATATATGTTTACAACCTCATATGAGTAATTATATAAATAATACTGTACAAGATAATTCGAAATATAATCTAGATAATAAATATGTTTGTCTATATTTACCAGAGGTATATAAAAACGCGATAGAAACACAAGATGAGCATATTATAAACTTTTTAAATTTTATGAATAGTATAAATCTTACAAAAATACAAAAACAAAAAATTATGAAAATATTAATGTTTAAGTTGTATGAGTATATCAAAAAGTCTAAGAAGACATATAGGATGTTAAATAATTTGGTACAGAGGGAGCACGAAGGAAGTATGTTATAAGAAATATATTTTCACAAATATGTTATGCATAAAAATATATATATATATATATATATATATATATATATATAAATATTTATATGTGTATGTAATTTTTTTTTTTATAAAATAAAAAGTTAAAACGAAAAGTAACAACAGTTTAATTAATTCAAGAGTATGCCCCTGTATATTCATTTATTTTGTACGATTATATAAATAATTCATAAATTATTAATACGTACACAGCATATATATGTTAAATATATATATGACATAAGATACGACCACAAAAAAAAAAAAAAAATATATATATATATATACACATTAACTATATTTATTTTGATTTTTTTCATGTTTTTTTTAAGTTTACATAAAAAATTTTAATATTTAATTAACAAAAAAGGTTCCATATATATATATATATATATATATATATATTTATTTATTCATTTATTTATTCATTTATTTATTCATTTATTTATTCATTTATTTATTCATTTATTTATTCATTTATTTATTCATTTATTAGTTCATTTTTATATATAACCTAGTCACTGATTAACATTTTATAATGCTGTTAATATTTTGAGTAAAAGATATTACATTATCATAAACGTGCGTGGATATTTTTTTGTTTTTACCATCGGTAGCTCTTATTAAGCACATATATTTCTTATTTCCTTTGTTATCGTTTTTATTTACTTTTTTGGTATTCTTTTTATCACCTGCGTCTTTGTTGCTCGACAAAGTTTTTATATCGTTTCTTTTAACTTTCCAAAAAAAAAAAAAAAAAAAAAAAAAAAAAAAA
>NC_033657.1:100203-105740 GCF_001601855.1 Plasmodium reichenowi | reverse complement strand
CATATATATATATATATATATATATATATATATATATATATATAAATATGTATACATGTGGGATAAGTGTAATAATATATATTCTTATTTTTTGGTTTGTACATACCTCTTTTCATAGTTATCCATATGGATGTTTTCTTTTTACCTTCTACAGGTCCACATAATTTATTAAGTTCTTGAATAAATACATCGTTACTTAATAAAACCATTTTTATTTTTTTTTTTTCGCTTTAAAAAAATAAGATGTTATAAAAAAAAATAAAAATAAAAATAAAATAAATAAATAAATAAGCAAATAATAAAATATTAAAATAATAAAATATTTTAGTGCGATAGGAAATATTATGTATATTTATTATATTATATGTTATATATTTTTTTTCTTTTTTATATTGAAAAATAAAAGATAACTATAAAATATGATATAATGTAATATATGATCAAAAGTAAAAATAAAAATAAATTAATATATATATATATGTATGTATATATATATAAATATATAAATATTTATTTATAAGCATTCATAAAGGAGGTTTTTAGTTTTATATTCATATTAACAATATATAAAATGTCCATATAATTATTATGTATATATAATATATATATTTTTTATAATTGTAATATTTTCTTTATTCAAATAAAATTAATTTTAACGACCAGTTAGAATATTTCATTATTTCATATATATAATATATAAAAAAAAGTAAATAAATTTTTTATATCATAAAAAAAAAATAAATAAATAAACACATATTTATTTATATATAATATATATATATATATATATGTAAAGTATTATTTATAAATAAACATTTCATATAAAAATTTAAAAAAAAAAAAAAAAAAAAAAAAAAAAAAAAAAAAAATGTTATGACACCATCCTTTCTCTTTCTCTTTTTTCTTTTTTCTTTTTTCTTTTCTCTTTTTTCTTTTTTTTCTGTTTCTTTTTTTTATCAATATTATGTAGTAAAATATAAATGATAGGATGAACAATATTGATTATATAGAAGATGGTCCTGATCTCGATGAGTTGTTAAAAAAAATAAGTGCTACTTATAAGGAATGTAATAAGTATGATAAGTATATAGAAAAGGATGAAGAATACATAGAGGATGATGATATAGAAGAGGAAAAAATAAATGATAAAAAAAAAAAAAATAGTAGTAATAATTATTACAATAAGAATGAATATACCCTTAATAATAATATGAATAAATATAGTTATGAGAATAATAAAAATTGGAATGTTATAAAGAATAAGAAAGTTGAGACATTAAAGAAAATTGATGATATTAAGAATATCATAATTAACGAAAAAAAAAGAAAAAACAGTAGTACACATGGACACATAAAAAATAAAAATGATAACATATTAAGACATTTAAATGTAAAAATATATAATATATATATATATATAATGTACATTTTATGTATATATTTGTTGTTGTTCTTTTTTTTTAATAATTTATAAATATTGTTTATTTTATTTTTTTCAGATTAAGAGAAAAAGAATAGTACAAAGCAGTGACGAATCAGATGAGATTGAAAAAGGTACATCCAAGAAGAGTATTATAAAATATTCAAAAAAGAGGAAATGTACAAAGTAATTACATAAAAAAAATAAAAATGAACAAATAAATAAATAAATATATGATGAAATGAGCACATGGTGTTCAAAAAGATGATTTGTTAGTAAATATATACATTTAAAAAAAAAAATATATATATTTTTTATGTTTTTTTTTTTTTTTTATTTCTTTGCTTTATTTATTATTTATTTTTTTTTTTTTTTGTAACATGCAAACAACAATATGGGGTAAAATATATATATATATATATATATATATATTTATTTATTTATTTATTTATTTGGATGGTACTAGTAAAAGTTTAATTTCTTTGAACAGTCCGGGTCCTTCATTAAGGCTGTTATAATTAATTGCGTTTCGATGTTGAGTTCTATGCCCATGTCCCCAGATTCCTTATCAATATCTGGACTTACCTGTGCCCTAGTAATTTTTTGGTTATTTGTTTTTTTGGAGGATTCATTAAAACCTAATAATGCTTCTTTAGATTTATTTTTAGATGTATTTTCTAATGGTATATATGGTCTGATAAGGAGTATTCCCATTTTCACTAACTTATCTAACATAATTTTAAATAGTTCATTATCGCTACACATTCCTATATATTTCCCACTTGTTTCGATAAGTATTTTATATCTATTTACTACTTTTTTATATGGTATAACAAATTCATTTATTATTCTTAATTCGATTATAAGACATGTAAGAAAGATTTTAAATGCCCAAGGTAAATAATTGATTGCGCTTGTTAAAGGAGAATCAAATAATTGATTAGTTGCTTCTGTTATATCTCTGGGTACGATTTTATGTCCTCTTTTATTTTCGAAAGCTTTACGGCAAATTTGTAGTGCTTTTCGGATATCTCCTGATACATTTGCAACTTTTCTTGCACATAATTGAATAGCTGTATGATCTATGATTTCTTTACAGTTTTCTAATCTTTCTTTAATAATTTTTTCGATTTCATCTCCTTTATATGGACTAAAAACTAATCGACCAAAAGCTAACCTTGATCTACATCTAGGTATAAGTCTATCTGGTAAATCCATGGTATTTGATATAGCGATAAGAATTAATTTACTATTAATTTTCGTAGGCCAATCAAATAAGGTAAAGAGTACTTTTTGTGTTTTCGTTATTAAATAATCTATTTCATCTATTATTAAAATGGATACATCTCTGTTATCTTTTTGGGATCTATTAAATAGTCTATCAATTATTTTAAAGGAATTTAGAGCATTTGGTGGCTTTTTATTGAAAAGTTGTTTATAGAAAACTTGATAAGCTGCATTCGGATGAACAACATTCATACCATTAATTTCATATACATTAAATGTTGGTAATAATTTTTTTCTACTTTTATTTTGTAATAATTGTATTACACTATAAACAGTTGCGGTTTTCCCGGTTCCTGGCATTCCACTAATATATAAAATTTGATTACTTCCAGATTGTTTAATTCCTGATTCTAAGAACCCATGTACTTCTTTAATTTCTTTTTCTCTACATGGTAGATACTTAGGTACGACATCTAATTGCATCATACGTATAGCTTTATCTGTTGGATCTTTTATATTTTTTAATAAATTAATATAATAATTTTCTTGATCTTCTTTTAGAGATGATTGGAAATCGTTGTTCTGAGGATCAGATTTTTTTTTAACATCTTGTAAAAAAGAAGTGGAACTACTTTCTTTATTTTTGGTTGTTTTGGATTTATTATGATGACTTAATGTTTTGGTATGTGTATTTGCATTTACATTTGTGGTTGTTTGAGCTTTATTTATATATTCCTTTTTATTATTTTTTTTTTTGTGATTTCCTTCTTGTGTGTCGTTTATCTTATCATTTATCTTTAACTTTTCTATAATTAGTTTTAAAGATTTATTTTTATTTAACTTTTTTTCATTAGCAAAATAATAATATAAATCACTAGAACCTAAAACTAAATTATCCCAGTGATTTTGATTTGGTATAAAACATAATCGATCTTCTTTATCTTTTATATAATGTGTACATAGAAATTTATTTTTTCCTTTTCTTGCATGTGTATCTTCTTCAAAGGTTTCTATTTCATTATAGACATAAATTTTTTTATAAATATAATTAGCATCTAATATTGTGAAATTAATATTTCCTAGGAGATTATAATATTTCGTATCATCATGAAGATACATATTGAAATCTTCTTTACATCTCCTAGATGTTTGTTTTTTTTCAAGTTCTCTTATACGTTGTTCATCGCTTTCGTCATAATAAAAACATATTTCTACTTGGATAACTTTACTGTTTGTACTTTTATAAAAGCTTGAAATTTTCCCTTTTTTTAGTAGATATATATTTTCTTTTATATTATTATTTTGATTCTTGTTATCATCTCTTTTTTCATTATATGAATTATTATTATTATTATTATTATTATTATTAGGTGTATAGAAAATTAGTACATCTTCTCCTATGCTATATTCCTCATCATTAATTTGAATGGTTTCATATATAATACCGTCTTGATATTCACAAGAATTTTCTTTAACAAGTTTTATTGTATTGCTTTTTATGGATTTTTGTACTTCATCCATTGTATATGTGTTGATATATCTGCTTTTATAAATTGTTGTGTTTACATCTGTATGATCTTTTGAGGGATGCTTAAAAGTGTTTGTTGTTTTTGTTTTATTGTATTTATTATTTTGAGTGTTATTTGTATGTTTACTGTCAGTTTGTTTTTTGTAATTTTTATTATGATTATTGCTCGCTGTTTTATTATTATGGTGATTATTATGATGATTATTGCTAGCTGTTTTGTTATTATGATTATTGCTCGCTGTTTTATTATTATGATTATTGCTCGGTGTTTTATTATTATGATTATTGCTCGCTGTTTTATTATTATGATTATTGCTCGGTGTTTTATTATTATTATTATTATTATTATTATTATTATTATTCCTATGTATTACATTTTTTTCATCATACTTAATTCGTTTATTTTGATGAGCACTTGACAAGTCCAAGTCAGAATCAATTCTAAGAGACTGGCTAGATCTTTTAAGTGTATTATTATTCTTAATATTATTTTTTAAATTGTTTTTCACATGATCATTGTTTCTGGTATAACTTCTTAAAATTCTTCTTTCGAAATGATTATTTTGATCTTGACTTTGATCACTTGTCCTTTTGGTTTGTATATCTTTATTTTGATTATACTTTATATTATGTGTATTTTTTCTTGATATATTTTTTTTCATTTTATCTTGATATGTATTATATGTATTATTATTATTTTTTTTTTCTATTTGTTGATTGGAGGGAAGGGTATGTATATCTTTGTTTTGTGTTTTTTTCGATATGTTATATTTATTATAAATGTTATGTTTCTTATTATGATGTATATTAGAATTGTTGTTATTATTATTTTTTTTTAATATATTTATAATAGTACTATTATTCTTTTTAATTTTTTTTTTTTTGTTTTCATCCACAGAATTTGTTAATGATGATGATATAGATGAAGAAGAGGTTTCATCAAGATTATATTTTTCTTTTTTATTTATAGGAGTAAACTTGTTATCATTATACTTAATGCTTTGCTTATTTTGTTCGTTTAAATCAATATAAAATTCGTGTGTACTATTTTTTATATTATTATAATCATATAAATGTAAATTATTTTTTTTATTATTATGTGTATTTATTATTTTGTTATTTAACACCTGATCTATTTCTTTATTTAATGATGCGTTGTATTCATAATTAGTTTCTTCTTTTGTTATTATTGTGCTTTCAAAATTTAAAATATTTAATTTACTAACATTTAATTTTATCCCCTTTTTTGTTGGACTTAATATTTCATTATCGTTACCTTGAAAATTCTGAAATATTTTTTTCTTAGGAGTCATTATTTTTTAAGCATATCTAAAATAAAGATAAAAAAAAAAAAAAAAAAAA
>NC_033657.1:98433-100103 GCF_001601855.1 Plasmodium reichenowi | reverse complement strand
TTTTTCTTTTTTGTAATATTCGTTTGTTCGTACCATAAAGAAAAAAGGACGTGATAATTTTGTGAGAAAAATATGCTCACGTTTTTATTTTCTTTTTTAAAGATATGTACGCGCTGGATCCTATAATTTTATTTTTGCAGAATGTTAAAAAAAAAAAAATAATAAAATAAAATAAATAATATCAATAGTTATAAATATATATATCTTAAAAAAAAAATATATATACATATATATATTTTAATTAATCAATGTTCGTTCGGTTGAAAAAAAAAGAAAGGGAAATTTAAATACCGTTTTTAAGGCCTTATACATTTAACAAAAAAATAATAAATAAATATAATATATATATATATATATATATATATATATATATATATATATTTATATTTATTTATTTATTTATTCATTTTTCATTCGCCTTATTTATAATTCTATATATATTAAATATACGTATAATATTACATGAATATACAATTTTCTTATTGAAGTGAGGAATATAAATATGGTTCTATTTTTTTTTTTTTTTTTTTTTTTTTTTTTTTAAATTAAATGTTCATTTATTTTAAAATTTGATTTCCTTATGGTAAGTAGAATGATCATATCTTATATTATTTAAGTAAAAAGTAATGACCGAAAATATGGTAATAAAGAAATAATACCCATATTTTGTAGCTACATTTACATACAAAACCTTATAAATACATATTATATATATATATATATATATATATATATTATATATGTATCTTTTTTGTTTTTTTTCATTTATTTTTATTAATTATTATTTTTGTCACATTAATTAAAAGAAAAATAAATATCACAAGCAAATGATATTATATTATTTATTATGAGAAAAATATATATTTTTTGGTATTTCATAATATATAAAGAAATAATAAATAAATAAATATATATATATATATATAATATTACATGTAATTTTATTATATATATATATATATTATTTGTTGTATAATATTATAATATATTTATATATAATTTAATAAAGAGAAAAAAATGAATTGAATGCATATTAAAAAAAAATTAAATAGTATATTTATATATATATTTTATACATGAAGAAATATAAATATACATAAAATATTTATATATATATAATATATAATATATATGATAATTTTTTTATTTATATATAAGAAAAAGAAAATTATACGATTGATTTTATTAATATATATATAATAATACTAATTATTATAATATTTTTTATTTATATATATTATTTATACATTGCTATTTATATAAAAAAAAATATATATATATATTATATATACATAAATAATATATATAAAATATATATATATATATATATATATATATATATATATATATATATATTATATATATATATAATAAAATAATGCACATGACAATTTTTTATTTTTATTTATTTATTAATTTTTAATATATATATAATATATATATATATATATATATATATATATATATATATAAATTTATTATGCAATATTAAAAATATATATATATAATATGATTATATATATATATTATATATATATTATATATTTATAATATATATATAATAATATTATTATTATATATATACAATAATATACAGAAAAGCAAAATTTTTTATATATAAGTTTAAAATTATTTTAAATTGAATTTTTAAAAAATTTCAGTATATAATT
>NC_033657.1:96658-98333 GCF_001601855.1 Plasmodium reichenowi | reverse complement strand
ATATAATATATATATATATTTAAAAATATAATATTATATATTTTTTTTTTTTATTATGCGTATACAATATAAATAATATATATATTTTGTTTGTTTTAAATGTTTTAAAAAATAATATAATAATATATTAATATATATATATAATAATATATATATATTAAATTATATATAAATAAATATATATAAACGAATACTTTTTTTATATTACTATGATGAATTTTATTATTATATATAATTATAATCCTTATTAAAATTCCTTTTGCTTTTTTTTTTTTTTTTTTTTAAATAAATATATTAATAATAATAATAATATATATATATATAATATAAAGCGAATAAAAAAAAAGAAAGAATAATATAAATACATATATATATATATATATATATATATATATAATAATATGTTTTTATATTTTATATTAAAAATAGTTGATTATATATAATAATATATTATATATATTATATTATATATTATATTATATATATTTATAAATATATATATATATATATATATGATATATTTATTTTAACCCCAAGTTTATGAATATCATATTATTCAATTTTATTTTTTTTATATATATATATAATTTTATAAAACCATTTTAAAGTGTTGATATTAAAATATAATATTACATTATATATTACAATATTTGTATCAAAATATTCTGAGTTGCTTTTTTAAATAAACATATTTTTTTTAAAGATTTATCAATAATATTATTAATTGTATTAGTTTTGAATATTTTATATATATATATATATATATATATATGTATGTATGTATGTATATACCTTGTATTTTAATTCTTTTGTATGACTGTTTTAGATATATATAATATATATATATATAATTATTTATTCATTTTTTTCTCATTTTATATTCTTTCGTATATAAATTTTATTTATTTATATATAAGGCATAACATAGTTTTATTTATATAAACCTTTGCTTCTTAATACAATATATATATATATATATATATATATATATATATATATATATATATTTACGTATTGATTATTTTGATAACTTTGATTATTTATAAAATTTTTTCGGATATACAATTTATAACAAGTCAAAATGAAGAATACAGGAAAAGAAGTTCGTAAAAGAAGAAAAAACAAAAAAGACCCACATGCCCCCAAGAGATCCTTATCAGCCTATATGTTTTTTGCAAAGGAGAAAAGAGCAGAAATTATAAGTAAACAACCAGAGTTAAGTAAAGATGTAGCAACAGTAGGAAAGATGATCGGAGAAGCATGGAATAAACTAGGAGAAAAAGAAAAGGCCCCTTTTGAAAAAAAAGCACAAGAAGATAAATTAAGATACGAAAAAGAAAAAGCAGAATATGCAAATATGAAAATGAAAGCTTAAATTGGCTTGAGAGAAAAAATAAAATATATATATATATAAACAATAAGCTAACCAAATAGGCAATAATTATAACATATACATATATATATATATAATATATATATTTAAAATGTATATGTTTAATTATGTATATATATTTATATATATATATATATATATATATATATATATATATATATATATATATATATATATATATATATATTTTTATTTTTTTTTTTTTTTTTATATTTTTTTTTTTTTTTAGACTATCTATTTTTTATTATATATATATATATATATATATATATATATATATTT
>NC_033657.1:95205-96558 GCF_001601855.1 Plasmodium reichenowi | reverse complement strand
GTAGAAACAAGCATATATATATGTTTATGTATGTATATATGAGTGAACACAAAAAAAAAAGAAAAATATATATATATATATATATAATATATAATTTAATATATTTAGAAAGTCCACACTTTTTTTTTTTTTTTTTTTTTTTTTTTTTTTTAAAGTAAATATATGTATGTATAAATATATATATATATATATATATATATATATATATATATATATATATTTATTCATTTATTTATTTAATTGTGTATTAAACAACATATATTATAAAGATTTTTTTTTTTATCATTTTAATAACAACCATATATATATATATATATATATGTAAAAATTTTTCTTATTAAAAGAATAAAGAATCAATCAATATGTTTCTTAATTTAAAATGTATTTAATAAAAGAAAATTTTAATTTATACATTGTAAAATTTTTATAATTTTTATGTATAAATATAATAGGTATAAGGGAAATATATATGTATATATATATATATATTTAAAGAGAAAAATAAAATACGAAAAAACTAATGGGAAAAATAAGAAAGATAATAACATAACGACAAATGTCTAAACAAAAATTAAAATATATATATATATATATATATATATATATATATATGTGTGTATATATATTTTATTTTTTCTTTAGATATATATGAATTTCTAAGATTTTTCTTCTATCAGGTGTCGTTGCCTACAAAAAAAAAGAACATATATAAATATATTTACATATATATATATATATATATTTATTTATTTATTTATTTCAATATAAAAACTTTGTGGGAAAATCTACTGAACATGGTACATTATACATTTATCTTATATATTTCCATATTACTGTTAAATTATTATATTCTATAATATAATCAAAGTGTTCATTTTTTTCCTTCAGTGCTTCAAGTATGCTAAAAGCCTTCATAATTGCATATTGACGTCCTATAATTTTTACATTACCCTTTAATAAAAAAAATAAGAAACAAATATATAAATTATATATATATATATATATATATATTATATATATATTTTTTTATTTTTTGTATCATACTGTTTTTAATTTATGTAAACATTCTTCTACATATTTGTGTATGCTATCTCTTGATTTAATACTAATTAATATTTCTGAATATTCGGTTTGTTCGTCATTTGTTTTTATATTCATACTGATAATATTTATTTATTTATTCTTATAATATATTTAATGTTCTTTTAATATATTTATATTTAATACATTTTTTTTTTTTTTTTTTTTTTGAAAACTTAATAAAAAGATATTTTATAATTTATTAATTTTTTTTTTTTTTTTTTAAGGAAAAACTTTAAAAAAAAAAAGAAAAAATTAAAGGAAATTTTTTTT
>NC_033657.1:91664-95105 GCF_001601855.1 Plasmodium reichenowi | reverse complement strand
AATATATGTATATATATATATATATATATATTTATATATATATAATTTTTATGTAACCTAATATTTTTTTATTTTATTTTATTTTCTCTTACTGGTTGTCCTTTAAATTTTGGATAGCATTTAACAAGAATTTTTTATAATAAGCCTAAAGGGATAAATATAAAAAATATATATATATATAAATATATATATATATATATATATATATATATATATATATATATATATATATATATATATATATATGTTCCAATTCATTATGTGCCTTAGTTTTACCTCGTCGTCGTATATATGCTTGTTCAGATTGAAATGTTTGTCATTATATAGATAATCATATAGGTCCTTTCCAATAATATTATAACTTATGTTTTGAGGGTATGATTTTTCTATTATTGATGGTAATTCAAACATAACTTGATTAATTTGTGATGAGATTGGTTGTTCATATGTTTTTATACTTTTGATAGAACTCAATTTTGTTATTTTATGAATAATATCAAAAAAATTTAGACACATATTTTTTGAATAAGTAAACCATGTATCTATTAATGAAAATAGTTTTTGTTCACTTTGTGTTGAATGTTCAAAATATAATTTTCTTCTATTTTGAAAGAATTCTTTATCATCTTCATCACATATTATATCTATATCATTTATTTTATTTTCGTTAATATGAATATTTCTTTTTATAAAATATTTTTTTAAAAAGGTATGTAAGATGATCAATAGGTTGGTTATCTGTTCTTTTACTTGTTCTTCATTTTGTTGTATATTATTTAATATGGATAAATTGCTGTCATTATGATTATTTTGTACACGATCCTTATGTGTAATATTATTATTGAATGTTGCAAAGGATAATAAAGGTAATTGATTTGATAATGTTAATACTTTTTGAGTTAATATTCTTATTCTTAATAAATGTTTATATAATTTAATTTGTTCATTTACTTGTTTTGATATTTCTTTTATATCATCATAATCATTATTTAATAAATCTGAATCATCCGAAATGTTATTATTATCGTCATCATCATCATCATTATATTTTTTTCCATTTTTATAATTTTTAATTTCTAATTTATATAATTCATCTAACTTTGTTTTTTCATCATTTTTTTTTTTTTTTTTTGATAATCCCTTTTTCTTTTGAGTTTTGTCCTTTTTTATATTTAACTTGCGCAGTTTGCTTTTCTTTATCTTTTTAACGCTTCTAACATTTTTTTCATCTGATTCCATATTTTTGTTTGTACATAAAATATAAATATATATATATATATATATATGGTTCCCTTAATAAAAATATAGAATTTAGATTTATATAAAAATATATATATATATATTATTATTATTATTATTTCTTATTGTTATGATCTTAACAAAAATTATATAACATCTTTCTATAAATAATTTGTATGAACATAAATGAAAGTGATAATTTTATGTTTATTTTATTTTATTTTTTTATTTTTATATAACATTCACATGTATATATATATATATATATATATATATATATATATATATATATGGAAATATATTTTTTTATATATTTATAATTCTTTAATTTATTTATTTTATTTTTTTTTTTTTTATTATATGGGACATAAAAATCATATTTTAATTAAAAAATTGATTTGTTTAATTTTTTTTTTATATAAGAAGGTAGAAAATTATATTTTTCCAAAATTTATATAATGTTAAAATTTTATGTACATATTATATTATATATGTATATAATATTTATTTGTATATTGTTTTTTATTCGGGGTAAAGTTACATATTTACCTATTTTTTTTAGGCTCTACAAAAAAAAGCATTTTTATAATATTGGGCTCTTAATAAATTGTATATATACATATATATATATATTAAGTACTATAAATTATTAATATATATTTATATATTTTTTAATTAATTTTAATATTATGTTGAAAAATAGAAGGAATTTTTTTTTTCTTCTTTTATTTATATGAATATATTTAAAATATATATTTTTTATTTATTTATTTATTTTTTTTGTAATTTTTTATCCTTGACACTATAACAAAAAAAAAAGACTGTATTTTTTTGTATGTCGCCTTTTTTTTGTTTCTTTCTTTGTAGTATTAATAAATTGAACATAATTATATGCCTTTTTGTAAAGTTCAAATGTTTACATTTTCTTACATATGTATATATATATATATATATATATATATATATATATATATATTTATTTATTTATTTATTTATCCTTCTACTTGTATTAATTTTAAAATCAGGAGTAAGGCAAATATACATATAAACATATATTATATTACAATAAAATTTTATACAATTTTATCAAACCGTTTCTTTTATTTTAATTTTATATTTAATGGTAGAAATGAATTTGTAAATAGACAAATATTTATATATTTATATATATATATATATTAAAAATTTTGTAAAATATTATGAACAGTTCAGGTTAAATATTTACGAAACATCCATTTTGTTCATATAATTCAACATTTTTTCAAATTAAAATTAGTAAATGTTTCCTATTGTAGTTGCTAAGAATAAAAAATATATAAGTTATTATGAACGAACAACTATTAATTACATGAAAAAGTCATACATATTTAAATATTTGTGAACTTTATTTATTTATTTTTTTTTTTTTTTTTGGTTATATATTTTTTGCACACCAAAAAAAAGAATATTCTTAAATACGAATATAATATTTTATTGTGATTATTTATTTGGGAGTATAAAATACTTTATTTTTTAATTAGGACAAAAGATCGGTGTAGTAAAAATAAGAGATTATAATATTTGTTTATATTATGATGATATTTTGAGAATGATTTCTTTTTTTAACATTTCCTCTTTATATATATTGTATATTGTGTTTAAAAAGGGTCCTTCGATTCATAATACGATAAAATAATTCAAATATATATATATATATATATATATATACATGTTTAAATGTTCATCTTGAAGTTTACTTTTTTTTATCATTAATTTTTATATTCTTATATATATGTTTTTTTATTTTTCCCTGTTTTTAAATTATTTCAACAGTTTCTAAATGAAACTGTTTGTGTGTGAAGGATATTTTGGACGTAAACAAATGAATAAAACATGTATATATATATATATATATATATATATATTTTCTTTGAACATATAAAATATATAATTTAAACAAAATAAGAACTATAATGATAAAAGAAAAAAATAAAACAATATAATATAAACATATATAAATATGTTATATATATTATTTTTCATTTTTATATATATTAAACGTATTTTAAATAAAACATCACAAAACAGATGAATTAAATATTATATATATATATATATATATATATATATATGTATAATATACATATACCGTAAAAAAAAATATATTTTTAAAAATTTGAAAAATTCAAATATACAAAAAAAATAAAAGTGCTCATTTTTTTT
>NC_033657.1:85242-91564 GCF_001601855.1 Plasmodium reichenowi | reverse complement strand
AAACTGCAATGGCAAAACAAAGATTAACAGCACTCGACATACGTGCCATTGTTACATTATGTAAAAAGAATATCGTCGGATGTATTGTAACAAATATTTACAATATTTCTAATAAGATATATGTGATAAAATGTTCAAGGAAAGAACAAAAACTTTTTTTCCTCGTTGAAGCAGAAAAGAGAATACATATAACGGAATGGAAAAGAGAAAAGGATGTGATGCCTTCATCATTTACTATGAAATTAAGAAAACATTTACGTTCACGTAAAATTTCGAATATTAAACAATTAGGAGCTGATCGAGTTATTGATATACAATTTGGATATGATGAAAAGGCAAGTCATTTAATTGTAGAATTATATATTGCAGGAAATATAATATTAACTGATGAGAATTATAAGATCCTTAGTATTTTAAAGAGTAATGATACTATTATGGGAAAAAAATATAATGTGAATGATATATATAATGTGGAAGAACACATGTCTGTTTTATTATATAAGAATTTGAAAGGACCAGATGATAAGGAATATTTAAAAAAATGTATAATGGAAATATTGTTATATTATAATAATATTAATATGGATACCTTAATTTTGAAAGATGGTGATGAAATATCTAATAATATAAATAACGTTTCTAATGTTAACCCGAATGGTATATTAAATAATGGAGATATTATAGAATATAATAAATTGTGTTTGAAAAATAGTGGTACTGTTCCAAAGAAGAATGGTAATAATAATGATAATAAAAAGTTTGCCACAAAGGGGAAAGAGAAATGTAAAAATGAAAGTAATAAAAATAATGAAAGTAATAAAAATAATAAAAGTAATAAAAATAATAAAAGTAAAAACAATAATGATAGTAATAATGTAAAGAATGCTCATAATAATAATGATAAGGTTGAAAATCCTAATTGCAGTGATAATGAAAAAATGAAGAAGGTAAAAAAATTAAAAACGCTATGTGATTTAGGTTCTAAATTAATATTATTCGCGCATAACGATTTAATAATACATTCCTTTTTGGAATGTGAGGTAAATCCTTTAGATTTATTAGAAAACTATGATATAAATAGATTATGTGAAATATTTTGTCATGTAATAAAGGAGTGTTTATCAATATTAAATAAGTTAAGTGATGAAACGTGTACGATAAAGGGATATGGATTTTATAATTTAGAAAATGACAATAATAATAATAATAAAAAAAAAAATAATAATAATAATAATATTAATAATAATATGTATAATATGCATAAAAAGGATCAAGATAATGATAAAAAAGAATTAAGAAATAATAACAATACGGAAAAAAAAGAAGAATATAATTTCACGGAGTTCTCTCCAATTATTCTTAAGAATAATGAAGTGAAATTAAATGAGAACAAAATAAAATATATATCTTTTGATGATTTTAATTTATGTGTGGATACATATTTCAGTAAATTGGAATTATCCAAATATGATAAGCAACAAGAAATTACTAAGAGTAAAAATGCAATAACAAAGGTAGATAAGATAAAATTAGATCATGAAAGGAGAATTGAACAATTGGAAAAAGAAGTATTATTATTAAAAAAGAAGATAACGTTAATACAATTAAATGATGTATTAATCGAAGAAGGAATTAAATTAATGCGTTCAGCACTTTCTACCAGTGCAAATTGGGAAAAAATATGGGAGCATATACAAATATTTAAGAAGCAAGAACATCCAATAGCAGTGCGTATAAAATCGGTAAATTTTAAGAATTGTGAAATGGATTACGAATTAAGTGACTGTGATGATGATGATGATGATAATGATGATGATAATGATGATAATAATAAATCATGTGTGAAACCTAAAATGTTTGCTGTTACCATTAATTTAAACAACTCTGTTTATGGAAATATCGAAGATTATCAACGATTAAGAAAAAAGGCAGAAGAAAAAATTAGGAAGACAAAAATGGCTACCGATTTTGCTGTTAAAAAAGTTGAAAAGAAAAAGAAAAACAAAGATAATAATAAACAAAAAGGAAAAGCAAAATCAAGTGTTGGTCATATTCAAAAGTTAAGAAAAGTTTATTGGTTTGAAAAATTTCATTGGTTTATATCTTCTGAAAATTATTTAGTGATTGCTGGAAGAGATGCTTTACAAAATGAAATATTATTTAGAAGATATTTTCAGAAGAATGATATTTATGTACATGCAGATATACATGGTGCAGCATCTTGTATTATTAAAAACCCTTATAAGGATACACCTATTCCTGACAAGACACTTTCTGAAGCTGGTCAGTTGGCCATATGTCGAAGTTCTGCTTGGAACAACAAAATAATTACCTCTGCCTGGTGGGTATATTACAATCAGGTGAGTAAGTCGGCTCCTAGTGGTGAATATTTAAAAACGGGTTCTTTTGTAATAAGAGGAAAGAAGAATTATTTGCCTCATGTAAAATT
Organism: Plasmodium reichenowi; assembly: GCF_001601855.1. Taxonomy (NCBI): domain Eukaryota; phylum Apicomplexa; class Aconoidasida; order Haemosporida; family Plasmodiidae; genus Plasmodium; species Plasmodium reichenowi. The sequence continues at coordinate 89,115 of NC_033657.1, read as the reverse complement.
GGAAATGGGTTTTTGTGTTCTTTTTCAAATCGAGAAAAATGAAGACTTGAATGTGGAGGACCTTCCTTTGGAGGAGAATAATATGGATATTGATGATATAAAAAGGGAGGATGACAAAGGTGATGACTTGTCAAATAATAATATGATAGATGGGTTAGATAATAATGTATGTGATAGTATACCTGCTAATAATGATAAGAACAATGTTGATAAGAACAATGTAGATAAGAACAATGTAGATAAGAACAATGTAGATAAGAACAATGTTGATAAGAACAATGTAGATAAGAACAATGTAGATAAGAACAATGTAGATAAGAACAATGTAGATAAGAACAAGAATGTTCATACTTATGTGAATTATTTAAACAATATTTCAGTTCATTATACAAATAAAGAGCATGGTGTTGGAATTACTGAAGATAAAATAAAAGAAAATGATTCTGTTAAATATTTGGTACCAAACAGATTTAATAACATTTATATCTTGGAAAAAAATAATATGTTGAATGTTTCTGGTATAAAAGGAACGAACGAGAATGAAAAGTATGATAGCAGAGATATACATATAAAAATATTGTATAATATATTAAGTGATGATATATTTAAGACACATTTTTTCCATAAATCTGCTTTGTCTTGGTATAATATAAAATCAAAGAGTTATATAATAAAAAGAAAGAAAAATGGAAATGCATTTAATAAATATATATACTACTTAACAAGAAATAAGAAAGATATATATAAAATGATTTGTATTTTATATCCTTTAGTAGTATATAATATATTAAGAAAAATGAATAACCCTACTTATATTTATAAAAGTAAATATGTTAATAATATATGTGTTAACAAATTTTATCATGCGTTTTGTAAAATAATAAAATATTTTTTCCACATTTATAATATATTAATTAGGAAAGGTGATAGATGTTTCAAAAGGGAAAATTTTTTTGAAATATATAAATATAAGAATTATATAATAAGGGTATTTTTTAAAGGATTAAGGGGTAAAAGAATATTAGTTGATAGTATATATAATTTTCTTATTTTTATGGATAGCACATTGTATGAAAGATATAAATGGACACACGTTGTAAGTAATATATTTTCTTTATCATGTTATAATAAAGATGTAGAAAAGGATAATTATGGAAATGTATATAAAAATATGTATATGGAGAAAAGTATGGATTTTGTAAATAAGAAGATGTTAAATTATATAATAAATTATGAGGAGAATTGTAATTTCGAGAATTACGATTATGATATTAATTTTTGTAAGGAAAAGGCTTGTTTTGTTGAATGTGAGGTTTATGGTAGGCCCGTAACATTTAAAGAGGATTCTGATGAAGAAATAGTTTGTTCGGAGAAAAAGAATGAAAATATAACAAATGAAGAAGGTGTTAATTCTTTATGTAGTAGTAGTTATAGTGAAATTAGTGATACTAATAAAGGAAATAAGAAAATGAAAAAGAAGAATGTAACTTTTTTATGTGATGATGAGGATAAGATGGATGTGTCGAGGGTTTCGAGACCAAGGGAACTTACGGGTTTTATAAAAACGGATGTTAATAAATTATTGAAAGAGATTGAAAGTGAGGAGAACTCGAATATTGGGAATATAAATAGTGATAATTCGAATGAGGAGAATAAAAAGGAGAGGTGTGTATCATTTAAAATCGAAGCAAATAATGATAATGTTAATTATGATAAGAGATCAAATGATAATATATCTAGACCATTTAGATCACGAAAAGGAACTGGTTATGTAAAAATGGATATGAATAAGTTGTTAAAGGAAATAGAAGAAGATGAGACTAAGGATATCAATGATGATGAAAAGAAGAAACAGGTAACTTTTAAAAGGAAGAATATAGATAGTGACGTGGTAAAAAGGACTGTGTCTTTTTCATCCGAGGAAGAACATATATGTATTGAGCAACCTGCTTCATTGTATATGCCAAGACCTGTAAGGACAAGAAAGGCCACAGGTTTTGTTAAAATGGATATGAAGAAATTGTTAGATGAAATAGGAGTTGATGATATTTATGAAGAAAAGGATGATGAGAGAAAGAACGAAGACATGGATGTTGAACAAAATGTACAAAATGGTGAAAACAGATTTGGTGAGAAAGGAAAGAAGGTGGCCTTTGAGAGTTACAAGAATAATGATGTTATAAAAAAGAGTGTATCTTTTTCATCCGAAGAGGAATATATACCTGTTGACGAACCCGTGTCTTTGAAAGTCACTAGACCGGTGAGATCAAGGAAAGCTACTGGTTTTGTTAAAATGGATGTTAGTAAATTATTACAACAGATAGATTCCGATGAACGTAATGAGGAAATGAAAAATGATGATAAGAAAGAAAAAAGGGTAACCTTCAAAAATAAGGATATAAGTAGCGAATTAGTGAAGAAAAGTACAACAACGTATACATCTGAAGATGACTATAATATTTCTTCAAAGAATTCTGAATCTTCTCCTATGGTTCGACCTGTGAGGACAAGAAAACCAACAGGTTTTGTTAAAATGGATGTTAGTAAATTATTAAGAGAAGTAGAATATGAAGAAGAAGGAGATGATGGGACCAGTGTCAGGTTGCATAATAATATTAGAAGTAACGATATAATTAAGAAAACGGTTTCCTTTTCATCAGAGGAGGAATATATTCCTGTTTATCAATCGGAAGAAAGAGTGAATAATGCAAGACCTGTGAGGACGCGTAAGGCTACAGGTTTTGTTAAAGTGGATATGAGTAAATTATTAAAGGAGGTCGAGCAAGAATTACAAGAAGAAGAAGAAGAAGAAAATGATAATGATGATGATGCTGTGGAAGGAAAAAAAAAAAAAAAGCGCAGAGAGCAGATAGAATATGATATAAAGGGTGAAGAAGAAAATAAGAATAATGATGATGATAATTTGAGAAAAGATAAAAAGGTAACGTTTAATGATAAAGTATGTGAGCTAATGAACAAAAAGAATGTTTCTTTTTCATCGGAAGAAGAACATATTCCTGTTGAAGAACGTGTGTCGTTAAGTATGGTGAAGCCCGTGAGAACACGAAAACCTACTGGTTTTGTAAATGTTGACGTTAGCAAATTGCTTAGGGATATAGGAAGTAAGGATTTTAAGGATGAAGATGAAGAAAAAAGTGAAGAAAAAAGTGAAGAAAAAAGTGAAGATGAAAGTGAAGAAAAAAGTGAAGATGAAAGTGAAGATGAAAGTGAGGATGATGATGACGATGGTGATGATGATGATGAGGAAGAGGAGGAGAATACGAGTGAAGGATATTCAGGTGAAAAGAAAAATACAAATTATGATAATCATAATGTTAATGATAAAGAAGGATTCAATAAATCAGGTGATGATAATTCCTATGTAGAGGACATTTATGGTAATAATAAAAATAACATGAAAAGAAATAAAGAAAATGATAAATTAAAAAAAAATGTTTCTTTTGAATATAATGAAAATGAAAATAAAAATGAAAATAAAAATAAAAATAAAAATAAGGTAAGAATGTGTTTATAATATTATATATATATATATATATTGATGTTTTATAATATATATGTAGATAATTTTATATAAATAAAATTTTTTTTTTTTTCTTTTTATAAATATATATATTGATGTATATTAGAATAATGTACATTTATTAAGAGGGGCAAGAACGAAGAAAAAGCGTATGAAGAAAAAATATAAGGAGCAAGAGGATGATGAGGAATCAAGGCTATTGCATATGAAAATAATTGGCTCCAAAATGGTAGGGAGAAATATATTTTATAAAAATATGTAAGAGGAAAATAAATAAATAAATATATATATATATATATATATATATATATATATATATATATATATTATAT
>NC_033657.1:79689-83768 GCF_001601855.1 Plasmodium reichenowi | reverse complement strand
TATAATTTTTTTTTTTTTTTTTTTTTTTTTTTTAAAATATTTTTTTTTTTTTTAAATTTTTTTTTTTTTTTTTTTTTTTTTTTTGTATTATTATTATTATTATATATATATATATATATATATTATATATACATGTGATCAAAAAATATAGAAAAAAAAAAAAAACTTAATTTTTTTATTATAATTTATTTAATTTATAATTAAATATTTTTTATAATGTTTAATTCATTGTTTTTTTAGAAATATAAATTATAGAAAAAAAAAAAATGAAAAAATATAAAATGAATATATTTACAAATGTTTAAGCGTATTTGTTTCTTTTTGTAATATATATTATATTTATATTATTTTTTAATTTGTTCATTGTTATGGATGAGCTATATCAAAAGAAAAATAATATTTTTTCAACATGGTATATATATATATATATATATATAATAAATATTGAGAAAAAAAAAAAAAAAAAAAAACTACATTTAATTTAATGTACAAGTTTTTATTTATTTATTAATTAATTTATTAAAAATACGACTGTTTTTATTTTGAGCAGATTATTGAAAATATCCTTTAAAATATTAATTATTTTATATATATATATATACATATGTAGTTATTATGTTATTTTTTTTGTGAATATATCATATTTGTAAATATTGGCTATCTTGTTATGGTATATATATTGTTAATAATATATGGTGAGAATAAATGAATTAGAAAGATAATTATATCATTTTTATATTTTATCTTTATGTATGTATTATAATAAAATGATAATAAATTAATTAATTGATAAGAGTATATATCTAACTTATTTATGATGCTTAAAGTGAGATATGAGAACTTTAACGATATAAGGAATGATGATGAGGTGTTGAACATTTCTTTTGTGGCGCATCCATGTTATTATTCGATTTTAGATTTAGAGGAATGTGAATTATTTAATAAAATAGTTTATGAGAATTTTTGCAAGGTAGCTGAAAGGGTAGATATATATGATAAGAATGAATATCTAAGTGTATATAGAAGACATGATAAAAAATGTAGAGAATTACATATGCTAAAAAGTTGGGAATTATTAAAGAATACATATAGATATAAGATGCCTGTAATATTTAAAAATTTGGAAGATTTTGATTTATATAATATGGAGAAGATACCTTTTTATTCTATTAATTATAATAAAAAAAAAAAAGGAACAAAGGAAAATGGTTTTGTTGTGAGAAATAAGAAAAAAATAAATATTATTGATAAGGGAAAATGTTTTATTTTAGATAATCATATGATATATTCTATGACACCTGAATATATCGCAAAAAATATAAGCAAAAATATATTATTGAATATGAATCATATAATGAAAGGAAATAATATATTAAGTTTAAAAGAGGATGATAAATATGTGAAACCTCAGAAAGTTAATGATAATGGTTATTATTTCAAATTCCATTATCGTTATTATGATGATCCTATTTATTGTAAAGATAATTATTCTTATAAGAGAAAAGGAATTTCTCCTATTAAGAAAAAAAGAAAGATAGAACCCACTTTGGATAATAATAAAAAGATTGATTATGAGGAAAAAAAAAGAATTTTAATTTATTTAGACCCATTTGCCGGTGCAGGTGGGAATTGTAACCACATGAATAATATATTTACAATAGGTTGTGATATAAATTTTTATAGAATAAAACAATGTCAACATAATTGTAATTTTTATAATAAAAATGTTGATTTTATTTTGTGTGATTTCTTTAACCTGGTTACCCATTTTAGAAAAGGCACAATCGATGTAATATTTTTTAGTATACCTTGGGGAGGACCAAAGTATAAGAATAAAAAGAATTTTGACCTGAACTCTGAAATAAGTGATAATATAAGTGTATATAAATGTATAGAAGTATCCGTAGAACTAACGGAAAATTTGGTTTTCTATCTTCCAAGAAATGTATGTATGAAGGAATTATATTATTTGTATGAATATTACAAAAGGTTAGTAAAGAACAAAAAATGTGTAAATTATGAAAATGATGATATTTATAAATATGATAGAAAAGGAAAAAAAAAAAAAAAAAAAAAAAAAAAAGAAGAAAAAAAAAAAAAAGATATTGAGTTGACATCTAACGATAAATATTATTATGAACATAAGAATAAGTTGCAAAACAGAAGTAATAATATATTATTAGAATTATATATAAATCGAACTAGATGTAATTATGAAAAAAAGGATGATAATAGTTTAAATAATTTTTTTTATTTGTTTAATGAAAAATGTGATATATATGATAATAAATTTATTTTGTCAAAAGTTCATAATCTTTTTAATATTAATATTGATCATTGTTATGATATATTTAATTGTGGTGTGATGGAGAAAAGGTATTTTGAAGGAGAGATATATAATATAAAAGAAAAATCCTTACGTTATGGTATAAATAATAGAAATCATGATAACATTGAAACATATGATAATAAGATACATCGTCATGATTATTCTTATGTTCAGGATGAGAAGAAAGAAATAAAAGAAAAAGGAGAATATTCAATTAATTATTCTTATTCGAATGATAGAAATATAAATTATCCTTCTAATACGAAAAAAAAAAAGAAAAAAAAAAAAAAAAAATATATATGGGCGTGGCATAATACATGTATGGTTTTATACCTTGGTAATATATGTCGAAATATTAGAAATAGAAAAATTATAAACATGAAAGATGTGTATTATATTGATAGGACTTTATCAAATATATTAATAGCTATAGAAATTGGCAAAAGTAAATATGAAAATTTTTTTTATTCATATCATAATATGGTTTTTGGTGAAAAAAAGAAACATTTTTATTGTATATATAAAAATAAAAAAGAATGTTTTAATAATAAATTATATATAAATAAAAATGAGTTAATAAAAAAATACGTGATTAATGAAGAGAACATTTTATATATAAATATGTTTATTATGAAAAAATTATATTATATAATTGAAAAAATAATATTCCTTTTTTTTAATAATTTAAAAAATATGATGGGTTATGAGAAAATAAGTTTCTTAAATAAAATATGTATACACTTAGAAAATGTATATGATAAAATCTTGACAAAAAATATAGATAAAGATATTGATATTAAGAAATATGAAACGTATATTTATAAAGATGATGAAAAGAAAGGAGAATTATTTTATAAGCATTTGGTTGAATATTTTAATATTATAATAAGAAAAATTAAGAAGGAGTTTATTCTTTTGTTTAGTATATATTTATATGATATATCATTTATAAGATATTATTTTAGACACAAGAATATTAATATAGAAAAAAAAAGAAAAAAAAATTTGTCTACACAAGGTTTAAAAAAAATTCATTATAATATAATAAGAATATTATTTAATTTATTATTGTATATGAAAATTTATATAAATATTGTAACTAATAATATAAAATTGGAGTGTTATTTTAATCACCAGTTTATTATAGATAATATGAATAGAGACCATATCCATAAGGATATTATAAATAAGTGTTCTTCTATTTATTCTTTGAGAAAAAAAAAAAATAGAAATTATAATTTTAGAACAAATAATGCCACGTCATATGTGAGTTGCTTTAAAAAATTTATAAAATGTATAATACGTATATGTATTAATTTAGAGTTAAAAAAAAATAATGAAGAAGAAAGGATATCTATGAAAAATATGAGTAATTTTTTTTTTCGTTCTTTATTTCATGTTGAAAGGGTTGATATACTTATAAACAAGCTAAATAATAATATAAATAATAATATAAATAATAATATAAATAATAATATAAACAATAATATAAATAATAATATAAACAATAATATAAACAATAATATGAATAATAATATAAACAATAATATAAATAATAATATAAATAATTATGAGGAGCAGGAGGAGGATATAAAATATTATAAATATAATTTATATTTGTTATTAATTCATTTTTTTACAAAACAATTTTTATATAATAGTCATGTCAATACAAATCTGGATTATTTTAACACACTCCTTTTCTTTTATTTTAATCAGATATATAATTTGTCAAAATTTCAAGTTGGGT
>NC_033657.1:67189-77189 GCF_001601855.1 Plasmodium reichenowi | reverse complement strand
AGGGATATAAAATAATAATAAAAGAAGCTTTCAAGTTTTACCCTATAAATGTACTCATAAATTATATATATATATATATATATATATATATATATGTGTGTGTGTATGTGTATTACCATTTATATTTTAGTCATATATAAATAAGTAGATTTTATTTATATATATGAAGGACTTGTGTTTGTCGGATTTAAAATACAAATATGTTATAAACTTATTATTTTTGTTTTTGTTTAATTTTTTATTATATTTGTTTTGATAAAGAGGTATTTTTTTATCTTTTAATATATTTTTTTCCTTCTTCTCAATAACACTTAATGTTATTATGGGAAGTTGATCGTATTTCTTGTTATTTTTAGACTTCATTCCAAAACAATCAAAATTGTTGTTCTAAAAGAAGGAGGGAATAAAGCATTATATAATATGAATAAGTATATATAAATATAAATATATATATAAATGTATATATATATATATATATATATATATTGATTTATTTATGTAATTGTATTTGAATGCTACCAAGGTATATATGCCGACAATATCTATATCAGTATATATGTGCATATCATAATGAACATAATTTGAATAATTGATTTGGTTTGAAACAAATTCTATATCTTCATCACTACTATAGTAAATATTTTTTTGTGTATGTACATTTTCCTTTTTATTTATGTCAGAGTCATTATTAGTTTTGCATATAAGAATACAATCTTTAATTTTTTTTTGATATATAAAACTATATTTAATTAATAAAGCTTTAAAAAATAGAGTAGGATAAAATAGATATTGTATATTATAAAATTTGAGTTCCCCTGTAATATTCCAGAAATATAATTGTTCTTTTATATTTTCAAAATAGGTTATAAAATTATTTACATATTTGATTTTTTTATTAAAATACATAGACCATTTTGGTGGTATTTTATTTAATGATAAAAAGATCATAATAATTTTTGTATGAATATCTAATTTTTTCTTATTTTTATTTAATTGTTGTTCTATTTGTATTACATCGAAATACAGATTATTTGTAATTTCTTTAAATATTTTAGTTTCTTTTTTACAACATAATTGTATTGTTGTCATATTATTTTTATGCCATTGTGAATTTATGTTAAGGTTATCTTTAAACAATAATTTAAGTTTTTTGAGTAATTCATAAAATTCATTCATCTTTTTTATATTCTTCATGAAGTCCATATTTAATAAATTGTGTTCATAAATTAGATCATCATCATAATAATAATTATTATTATATATACTATTATTTATATTATTTATATTATTTATATAATTTATTTCATTTATATTATTTGTATAAGTATGTTTAAACATTTTTGCAAATGTTTTAATATCACTATTGTCTTTATTAATATTTACAAAATGTATGTTCTCATTATTTATAATATATTCATTTGTTTCTGTACTATTTATTTTTGTTATGACTGGGTCATTTTCATTTACATTAAGCTCTTTTATTTTAAGAACATCTGTACTATCCGAATTTAGAAAGGAGCTTGAATAATAGTCACTGTCAAGGTTAAAGAAAATATCTTTGTCATTATTCTCTTTCTCGTATATTAAAATTTCATCTTGACATATTTTCTTTAAATTGTTGAGGAGATTTTTATTTTGTTCTTCTTCTTTCTTCTTATCCGCTTCAATCTTCATTCCATATGTTTTGCAACTATTGAAAATGGGGTAACTCTATAAAGAAAAATGATATATATAAAAATATCTTGTAGTTATTATGCCGATAGTATACACGCCCTTAAGGTATTAATATAAATATATATATATATATATATAGATATATTTATTTATATGTATACATGTGTATATATTTCTTTTTGCACACAAATTTATATTTTAATTCTATAAAATTTTGTATGGACCTTAATTAAATTGATATATTCTTTGATAGAACGGTTTAGTAAAAATTTATATTTATATGATCCATCAACAGAAAAAATAAACTCGTTTTTCTCATTAAATGAATATTCATTAAAATATTCGTTGATATAGCTTTTTATAATATTCCTGTCCGTGTGCTTTACTTTACTTGAATATACGTTTAGGATAATATCTCTTGGGTTTGCAAAAGAAGGAAAATAATGATATATATATATATATATGTATGTATGTTTAGTGTGTATTGTGTTATTTTATTCTTCTTTTATTTTATATTATTTTTTTTATTTTATTTTTTTTGTTACTTTACGAATTGCCAGTTTATATTAACCTCCTTCGTTTCATGTTGCTCCGTTATAGATGTTTGATTAAAATATTGCGAATCCATCTGATGTGCATCGGAGAGATGATTTAAAACATTTTTCTGTTGAATTAAATTAAAATAATATATTAAAGAATCAAATGTTGTTTCAAAATCTTTATTATCAAAATAATAAAAATGATCGAATCCAAAGTTATTGTAATTGCATCTAGATATTAATATGGTGTGAAAAAATGATAATGAGAATAGGAAAGAGTTTATAAAATTATTTTTTAATTTTTGTTTGTATATATTGTGTACATAAATGAAAAAGTCTAAGATCAATGTTTTCAAAAATTGTTCTTTATGTGAATAAATTTTAATTGCTTTTTTAATTATGGATAGAGATAAATATTTTTCTGCTGTTAAGATTAATTGAAAATTTGAATGTATTTTTTTGTTATTATATATTTCGTAAAATTTATCTATATTAAAATTAATTAAATGGAAATTTTCTAATAATAATTTTTTTCCGTTTTGTAAAGAAGTTTCAATGGATATTTGAATATCATTATTAAGATTGTTGCCAACACTAAGAATTTTTAAAGAGCTACTATTATTATGAATATTACTACTATTGGTTGTAATAGTAGTAATATTATTATTACTGGTAGTAGTATTGTTTTTATTAGTGGTATGATTTATACCATAACTATAATTATTTTTATTTTTATTAATGTTACATTTTGATAATATATAATCATAAGAATGGTTTGGTTCTGTAATATATAGAAACGTTTTTGCATCTATATAATTTAGGTCGCTTGGGAGAGAAAATGTGAATGTTTCTGTTAAGTCTAGATAATTTTTTAATTGTGAATATATATAAAAAAATAATCTATCCTTGCGCATAATATAAATAAATAATATAATTTCTAATGTATTTAATTGTATTTTTTTAAGGAAGAAAAGATTTTCTTCTGGTTTTGTTTGTTTATACCAATTAAAATATTCAATAGTATTATTTTGTATATCATTTATTAATATTTGAAGTTTGTTATATTCCTTTTGTATAAATATAAGTTGTCTCTTTTTTTTTGTATTTAACCATTCAATATTATTTAACGTATTTGTATTTATATTGTATAAATTGTTGATTTTTAAGAATAAAGAATAATATGTATATTTTTCTATTTTAATAGATTTGACATTATTATTATTATTATTTTGTTGTTGTTGTGTAGAATTTAATTTTTGTTGTTCAAATATTAATGATGTATAAAAGATAAATAAAAAGAATAATGTGTCTTTTTTGTTTATTGAATTTAATATGAATAGAAAACAATTATGAGTAAATTTTTTGATTAGTTGATTAAAATTACATATTATCATTTTCTTATTAATATTTTTAATTAGGTTATTTAATATATTTAATAAATAATTAAAATTAAAATAATAGATAGATTTGAGTTGTGATAATAATAATAATATTTTATATATAGAATGAAATCTATAACCTAGATATTTAATATTTTTAGATGAATCATTTATTTTGACAATTTCTTGTTGATATTCTTTTAATAATTTTTTTATTTCGATTTTTTTAAGAGCATTATTATTTATGGCATTAATAAGATTTTTATTATTATTATTATTATTATTATTATTATTATTTATGTTATTATTATCTATATTGTTTTCGATATTGCTGTTATTATTATCGTTATGGTTGATTGTGTTGATGTTGTTATTTATACTAGCAACATTATTAAACGAACATAATTCTATTATCATTCCATCGTCTAAAAATTTTAATGTTTGTTTAGTTTCATAATAGTTTTTAATTTTTGTGTTAAAATTTAGAACCTTTCTTTCTTCTTCATGTTTAAGTATAATGTTAGTAATTTTATTTATAATTAGATTTTTATCGATTTTAAAATTAATTACATTAACGTAGTCTTCTATATCTTGGAAATATCGGTCGTTCGTATCGCTTACAAGGAATAATTTAAACTCCCTATTGTATTCAAGTTTTTTCTTTCCTAAAATGTAAAGAAAATTAATTAAATAAAAAAGAAAGAATTATATAAATAGAGAAAGAAAAGTGAATTCATAAGGTATATGCTACTATATAGGTAATAAATAAATGAATAAATGGATAAATAAATAAAAAAACAAACAAAAAAACAAACAAAAAAAAACAAGGAAACATGGGTACACATAATTATTTAATATTACATAATGTATTATATATATATATATATATATATTTATATTTATATTTATATTTATATTTATATTTATATTTATATATATGTTTGTATTTTTTTTTTTATTTTTTATTTACCTATATTTATGTAATATTTTCCGTTTGAGAGATATATGTTGCGCTCTATTAATGGTTCTATTATTGAATAGTTTGAATTAAGTTGAATATGCTTATTTTTAATAATTTTTTTTTTTTTAAATAAATGGTTTTGTCGTATATTTTTAAAATGTTCATGCACAGAATGATTATTAGTATTAAATGAATGATTATATTTTTTATCATATATATATAAATTTTGGAAATTGAAATATTGTATGATAAGTATTTTTCCATATATTATACACATGTCTAGATGTTTGGTTATATTATCATCAAAATTATGTATTACTAGATTATTTGTAAAACTTTTTTTTAACCATTGTAGACCAATATTTTGTATATCTACTAGTAGAGGCCATCTGAAATGATTAAATGATATTAGTGCATTTTGAACATAGAATATATGTCTTGGGAAATTATTTGATAGAAATAATGATATGATAGTATCAGATGTATATATTTGTTGTATATTTATATTATCTTTGATTATAATATAATTATTTTTGATAATAGATATCCATAAATTTATTAAATAGGATCTATATTTATAATTAAAAGATGAAGAATAGTTTAGAAAGAATGAATAGAGTAAAATTTCTGAAATGATATATTTATAATTATTAATAATTTTATTTATAATATATATATATTTTTTTTGTATTTTTAGTAGAAAAGGTTTAATTTCTAGATATGGTAAATATGCTTTATTAATAATATGTAATTTTTTATTTAGGTTATCTATTATTTCTGTTTTATTATTTACTTGATTTTTATTATTAACTATAGATGTTTTATTTGATATAATTTGTTCCAACAAGATATTATTTTCTATATCATATTTTTGTTTTTTTATTTTATTTGATGATATAATATTATTTATATTAGACATATCTTTATGATGTTCTTTATATTTTATTATGAAAACAATCCATTCAAAAAGATATGTAAAAATATTATTCATTTCATAGATCCTTTTGGTATTATAAACAACTTCATCTTTGTTCATGTATTCTTTGATTCGTTTTATTTGTTTATCTGTTACATTTTCTTTTTTAAAATTAAAAAATATTTTTGAAAAATTATCTTTTGACAATAAATTTTTAAAATAATTCCAATTATCATTATTGTCATTTAAAAAGGTATTCCGTATAAGTGTATTAATCATAATACATATATTTATATGTATAATATCAGGATAATTATTTTTTAATATATTTTTTATATCATTATTTTCGACATTCTGTATTTTAAAAATTATATTAATACATTCTTCTTCAATTAATTTTTCAGATTCATTTTTTTTTTCCATCATTTCATCTATATCATTTGTAATTTTATTTAATATTTTTTTATTTGAATTTAATGTTTCTTCTAATTGAATATGATTTAAGGAATTTTTCTCAATATCTTCATTTAATAACTTTATACTGTTATTCATTTGTAATATGGATGAAGTAATATTTTCGATTTCTCTTTTTATATGATTATAATTTTGGAAGATATCTTCAATTTTTTTTAGTCCCATTTTAAACATATATAATTGTTTGTTTTTATAATTTAATTTGTTTTTTAATAAAATGTAGAACATAATTAAGGTGTCTATAAAATTACATTTGTTTATTCTTATACAGTTAGTTTTTTTATTTCTATGAATAAAGGTTTTCATATGATAATACACTTGAATGCATGTATTAATAATATTATCCTTTTGTTTTTCGATCATATAAAAAGTTGTGTTTTTATGTTGTTTCTCCTTAATATAATTGTTGCTTTGGTTTAATAATTTGTCATTATTATGTATATGATGGATACTATTACAATTATTATTATTATCATTATTGTTATCATTATTGTTATCATTATTATGATCATTGTTATTATCATTTTTATTATTATCATTTTTATTATTATCATTTTTATTATCATTTTTATTATTATCATTTTTATTATTATCATTTTTATTGTTATCATTTTTATTATTATCCTTACGTTTGTCCATTTTTTTGCACTCTTCGGTACCTTTTATATGTTTGATTTTATTATAATCACCATTTTGTAGGTTCATTGTTTGATTATTCAAAAGTTTGGCTTCATTTATATTTTTTGAATTGCCCATATTTTCTATTATATCTTGGTTATTCGCTATTTCATTTTGTTCATTTATTTTATTTAATGGAGCTTGTTTTTTATCCTGTTCATTATCTACATTATGTAATTTATTTTGTACTTCACAAATTGGTTGTTGAACATTTTTTTGGTTACATTCTAATTCTTGATTTATAATTTGATCATGCTTTTGTAGTGCTTGTTTGTTATTATCTTCATCATGGCTAGATGACATGATTATATTATACTTATCATTTTTATTAGCCTTTTTTATATTGGTTATTTTGTTTGTTTTTTCTTTTTCTTTTTCTTTTGCTTTTGATTTATTATTTTGATTCCCTATTTTTTGTTTAGTATGCTTTACATTTTGTTCATTTGTGTTCATGTTTTCTTTCATTTGAGTTTTCTTTATTTTTTTATTTTGTTCTTGTATGGTATTACTTTCTTTTTTTATATTTTTGATACTTTGTTTGGTATGATTTTTGTTTGGAATTTTATTAAGGTTTACATTTTTTATTGTATTATTTGAATTATCCTTAATGTTTGTATCACGTGATTCATTTTTATCATTATTATTTGTATTTAGAATTTTTTGTTTGTTTTTTCTTTCTTTCTTCTCCTTACTATTAAGTGTATCATGAATTCGCTTATGTTGTATTCCATAGGTATTATGATTTTGAGGAATGGGGACATTTTCTTGTTTTACATTTTTATTTTGAGAAAATATTTTCTGTGTTTGATTTTTTTTTTTTTTTTTTTTGTTTGTAATATTTTTAATTTTGTTTTTGTTTTCATTTTGAGTAATGTTTTGTGTTTCTTCCGATTTTCCTTGACTATTTTTATTTTGTTCATTATCTGTTTTTTTATTTGTAGGATATAAATTATAATGATTGTTTTGTTTTATATGTTCATCATAATTATTAATATTATTATTATTAATATTATTACTGTATACATTATCTTGTGCATTATTATTATTATTATTATTATTTTCTTCATTTTGTACATTTAATTTGAGATCTTTTATTTTTTCTGTTTGGTTATTTTGATTCTTCTCATCTATATTATCTTTATTTTGTTTATTTTCATTGTTGTCTTTTTTTTCGTTGTTTTTTTTTTTTTTTTCATTTGTTTGCTTTTCTTCGTTTTTATTTTTCATATAATCAACCGAATTAATAAATATAGTTTTGTTTTTTTCCTTATTATCTTTTTTTTTTATAGATATTGGTTTTGTCGTGTGTTCACTATCGTCCTCTAATGTGTTGAGTATTACTTTTTTTTTAAAAGTGTTTAATATATTATCTATAAAATGATTGTCGTGTATATTTTTCAAAAAGAGATTGCAGTAATTAATATATTCTTCCTTATCCCAGCTGTCTATATGTATAATATGAATGTCGTTATAAATATTTTTATAAATTTGAAAATTGGACGTGTACAAATCGAATCGTTTTTCATGTATAAGACAGGCATAAGTATTATTTTTCATCTATAAGATGTGAAAATATATAAATATAAATATATATAAATATAAAGATATATACATATATACACATACATATTACATATATATATATATATATATATATATATATATATATATATATGTTATATATAAGTATCTTACTATCGTTTTTATATTTTCCCACTTCAACTCGTTTGATATGAGACCCGTTTTTGTGTACATTTGAAAGAGCTCTTTTTTTTCAAAGAGAAGAGGAGGGAATGTTTTATAAATTAAGGAATAAAAATAATCATAATATTTATTCGTAAAATTAATTAGAATAAAAAGATTTTTTTGAAACCGTAATCTATTGTAGTAATTAATTTTATCTTGTACATTTTCTTGTATGCTTGTTTTATTTACTATTATTGTATTTATATTTAATATATATGCTACAGCACTTAATAAAATGACAGCTCTCTTTTTATTCATACATATGATCATAGACGTTTTATAATTTTTACTTATTTTCTTATAAATTTCTATAATTGTTTCAAAATAAAATTCAACAAATACATTTGTGTTCATATACAAATTATGATAACTGCTAAGGCTTCTTAAAAATTCCTCTTTAAGTGTGTTTCTTTCTACATGTTCATAAGTCTTACGAGATAAAAAAAAAAAATATAAAAATATAAAAATATAAAAATATAAAAATATAAAAATATGAAAATATAAAAATATAAAAATATGAAAATATGAAAATATAAAAATATGAAAATATATATATATATATATATAGAAGAAAGAAAAGAAAGAAAGACACTTTTGTTAACATTATTACCTCTTTGGAGAAATAATTTATATATACTGATGAATTATTCTTTTCTATGTTTGTAAAGTATTTCTCTTCAATATCTAAGAAAATATTATATAATTATTATGTATAACGTGATTATGAATAAAGGTGTGCATTGATTTATATAGTATAAATATGTTTTAATGTATATTAATTATTCTGTTTATATATATATATGTATATATGTGTGAGTTTGGATGTATACACTTTTTGTACCTTTGAGTAATATCATAATTTGCTTTTTATTCTCCTTTCTTAGGATCCTATTTAGAATAATATTTTTAGAAGCTTGGCTATAAGAAAAATAAATAAATAAATAAATAAATAAATAAAATAAAATAATATGATATAAACATAATAATATATATATATTTTTTATATATATGAGGAGAATATATTATATATATTGTTATAATTATTTTATTTTATTTTTTTTTTTTTTTTTTTTTTGTCATGTATATACCACCAGTTTGTTATGACATCCTGCTCATTCATATAGTTAGTTTTACAATACAATAAATCTTCATATAGCAAGAAAATATTTTCTTTCGTAAATATCAAATGGTTTTCTTTTTTCTGTTTAAAATTAATTTCTTCGTGTATCTTCCAGAATACGTCTATGCTGTAGCTAACTAGTTTATTATGTATTGTCTGATGAAAAAGGAAGGGAAGTAAATCAAAAATGTAAGGAGACATATTTAAAGATTCTAAATATGGAATGTATACATATATATATATATATATATATATATATATATATATATATATATGTATATTTATATATTTATATATTTATGTATTTCTTTTCCTATTTCATTTACTTCGTATTTATTGTTGAGTGTATGATTAATCAATGCATTAAAATATGTAAGTAGAGATTTTTTATCTGTATTTAAGAATATGAGGGAATAATAATATGACATGTTTTGATAATAATCATGTTCATTTATGTGATCATAGTGTAACGAAATAATGCTTCTTATATTTTCTATATCAAGAGTTTTATTT
>NC_033657.1:62189-64689 GCF_001601855.1 Plasmodium reichenowi | reverse complement strand
TCATTTAATATATATATATCTTCTTGATATTTATAAAACAAATCATCTTTTAAAAATATATATTCTTTTTGTAACTCCTGCAAAGAAAAATATATATATATATATATATATATATATATATATATATATATATTGATTGATTTATATACATACATTTGAACATCATATGCTTATATGTATTTATTTGTGTTACCTCCTTTAAACGATTAGATTGATCCTCAAAGAATAATCTTTTATCAATTTCTATATTGAAGAATGTTTTTATTAAACTCTTTAATTTGTTAGGATTAGCATTCTCCAGTTTATTATAATAATAAATAAATATATACTGAGCTAACATTTGATCTTTTGTATATTCTTCTTTTTGGTTTTTACATAATTTTATTATATTAATTGAATCCATTAACATATTATTTTTGGAATTGAAAAAGGTAAAATTTATATACTCCATAAAATTCCATAGTGTTATAGAAAGACTTTTAATATTTGTAAAATTGTTTAAGTACATATATATATATAGGAGTTCGATTTCTTGATAATTATTTAAGAGTACTTCTTTACACATGTTTTTAAAATTTATGGGAATATTTCTAAAGAAAAGAAAAAAAAAAAATATATGTAAAAATTTTTAATTATGACTATGTATATTTTAATGTTGTCTTTTCATTTGTACACATTTCTTTATTCAAAAAAAAAATATATATATATATATATATATGTGTACCTTCCATATTTGTATGTGAAAAATATTACGGAGCTATGATCAAATATGATATCTTTATTAAAAATGTAAATGTTTTTTTCCTTTTTTTTTAAGCCTTTCAAACAAGTTATATATATATATATATATATATTATCTCGTGAATGATACACAAAGGATGTATTTTCTACTAGTATTTAAAAATATTTATTTTATTTTATTTTCATTTTTTTACATGTCTGTATTGTTCTAAAAATATTTGTTAAAACTGACAGGGTTTCAATATTGAAATCATCCACATTTTGTATAACTAAGGCATAACCTGAAATGTGCAAGACGATAATTATAGATAAAAAGATATTAAAAGAATATACACGTTTTGAAATACATATATATATATATATATATATATATATATGTACATATAACAGAATGTATTTAATTTTTTGAACCTTGTTGAATAGATCCCAATATATTATTTTGTAGTATATCATTTGTGTGTGCATTAATATAATGCGTTCTTAACCCTTCATAATGTAAAATGTGAAAAAAAAAAAAATATTAAAAATGTATATGTTAAAATGTGAAGGGAGTTTAAAAATTAAAATATATAAATATAAATATAAATATAAATATAAATATATATATATATATATATATATATATATATTCTCTTATTTATTCATTTACCCAATGATGAAGTTATATATTTTATAGTTGATTTTTTGTTTTTTCCTTTAATCATGTTATAGTAAGACTTGTATATATTTGAGCATATAGTAAATATATATTTATTATTTGGTATTAGATTAATAAACATATTATCATTTTCTAATATATCATAGTTATATCTATAATGAATAAAAAATATTATGTGGATGTAATTATAAAAGTGTAAAATATTAATATGTATATGTATATATATATATATATATATATATATATATATATATATATATATTACTTAAAGGTATAATTTCCGTATGTTACTAATATTTCTTCCTTATTTTTATTTAGAACATATTTGAATTGATAGTAAATGAAAAAATGATTTTCATCGAGAATATTTTCTTGGATTATTTTTTTTAGAAATTCTATAAATTCTAAAAATATTATGATACAATATTCTGTCTTTTGTATATCTTTCCCTTTCATATTTTTTAGTTCATTAATTAAATTGTCCAACTGTAATCAAGAAGAGAGAATATTTTATGAATAAATAAACTGTTGTTAACACGTTATGTTGTTATAAAAAGGAAAAAAAAAATAAGGAATAACAATGGTACATAAATAAATAAATATATATTATATATACATATATATATATATATATATGTGTATACTTTCCTTTTTAATTATATTCATTTATATAATTTTTTTTCTCCTTTATTATAGTACCATGTCCTTATATTTATTTAGCACACTTTGGGTATATTCAAGATTTTTTCTTTGCATAATTTCTTTAACTTCCTCTGTTAATATAACTTTTATTACTACACATGAGACTATGGATATGTCGTTAATAATTATGTTTAAAATGCTATAATAAATGAAATATATATATATATATATAACATATATTTTATTGGGACACATACATATATATATATATATATCCTTTTTTTTTTTTTTTTTTTTTTTTTTTTTTTTTTTTTTTTTTACTTGTTTTTTTTTTAATATTTTTTTAGTTTTTTTTTTTTTTTTTTTTTCAAAAATTTTTTTTTCATTTTTTTTAACATTATCTTTTTATCATTTCCTTTTTTTTTAATAACATTTTTTAAATTGAATTTTTTTTTTTTT
>NC_033657.1:53808-62089 GCF_001601855.1 Plasmodium reichenowi | reverse complement strand
TTTTTTTTTTTTTTTTTTTTTTTTTTTTTTTTTTTTTTTTTTTTTTTTTTTTTTTTTTTTTTTTTTTTTTTTTTTTTTTTTTTATTACATGTTGTTGTTGTAATAATTTTTCAGACTTGTCATTATATTTTCTTTCAAAGAACTTTTTATCATTTCTTTTAACATAAAGTATGTATCAATTCCATTTATTTTAATACCATTTTTTAAATTGAAGTTATTATTTTTTGTTGTAACAACTTCAATAATCTAAAATAAATAAATAAATAAATATATATATATATATATATATATATATATTTTCTTTCTTTTCTTTTTTTTTTTTTTTTTTTTTTTCTTTTTTTACCGTTTTATCTATATCGTTAAAGGTTAAAAGGTCTTGATAAATTATATGGCAATATTTTTTTAATGTTTCTGTGTCGCTATTAGCTATAAATAAATAATGTAATATATATATATAATATATATATATATTTATTTATTTATTTATTTTTAATATTCTTTAATTTTGTTGTTTATAAGTTTTACATAAAAGATCAAACAATTCTTGATCAGTCAAAAAAAAGAAGTCTGGGAATGTAAATTTTTTGTCTTGTAGAATATTTATAGTTTCATTGTATAAAAATAATAAGCTTTCATTATAATTTTTCAAAATATAGAAGAAATGAGTGTTAGCGTTTTGAAATAAATTCAAATTTTTTTTTACGCTTTTCATTATTTCTATGTATGTTTTGTTTATTTTGTTGAAATTTTTTAATTCGTTGCTGAAGTGGTTAAAATTTTCGTTTTGGAAGAAATTTTCCAGTCGAAGCCATATATCTTGTGTCTAATGAAATAAGAAAGGAATTATATGAATATATAAATGTATATGTATATATGGATGTTTATTTATTCTTATGTTTTTTATTTTTTATTTTATATTTTTTTTATTATTTTTATACATTGATCCATAAAGATAAGAGTTCATATATAAAAAGGAGCTTATTTTGTATATAATTTATTTTGGGTATTAGATCTTGAGCAAAGCGTATATTTCTCATAAAATGTAAATTATTGAATGTATTTTTAATATTAATGAATATATGATTATTATCTTCAAGGAGTATGTAATCATTATATTTTTTTATTTTTAAGGATTCTTGTTTCCAATTATTTTCAATATCGTTAAGATTTTTTTCTAATTTTTCTACTTCCTAGAATTAATATATATGTATATATATATATATATATATATGTATGTATAAAATTATTCATCTATATTTATTTATACCTTAATTTTGTATATGATATATTTGATGTCGTTAAAGTATAGATATATTTGTAGTTGTTGCATATCATATAATGTTATAGATTTTATATTTATAGTTTTATCATTAATTATTATTGTATTTTCTAATATGGTTTTATTTTTTATTTGTTTTCTATTGAAATGAAGATTTATTATTTCTTTCCAATTTGATAATTTCATATTTGTGTTTTGTAACAAAAAGACAATTGTCAATATGATGTTCATTTTGTATAATTCTTCTTTAATTTTTTTAAATGCCTGAATTGTAAGAGTAAATTGAATGGTATACGCATTTATATGTGTTATTATATATATATATATATATATATATATATATATATATGTACATATTTACCAAGATATTTTTGGCTTCTTCTTGATTTTTTTGTAATTCTGTCAACTCATTTTTTACTTCTGTGAGAGATTTATTTATTTCCTACATGTACATATATATATATATATATATTTATATATATATGTATATATTTATATTTATTTATATGTTTTTTTTTTTTTTTTTTTTATTATATATTTGTTTTCTTCAAGACCTACTTTTATATTAAGCTTGTAATATATAACGTCAAGAAAATCGTTGATTCGTGTATTATAAGAATTATATATTGAATAAATGGAATTATATATTTTGATAGTATTTTTTAGTAAATAAAAATTTTCGAAAAGTAATATTTTCATATTACATAAAATTTGAGCTTTTATAATTTCCTCCTTTTCAATTTCTAGTTCTTTAAAATTGTTGATGTATTTTTTAAGGCTTTCCATTCCTAACACGATGAAAAGTTATATAATATGTAACATATAAAAGTGTGAAGTAAAAAAAATATATATATATATATATATATATATATATGTATATCCTTTTATATATATATGTATATCCTTTTATATATATATGTATATCTTTTTATATATATGTGTGTATCTTTTTATATATATATGTGTGTGTTCATTTTTATATTCTATGAGAGTTTTCCTTTTTACCTTCATTTAAATCTATATTTTGTGATGATGGTCCAGATGAATGGAACATTTCTAAAATATTTTTTACTTTTTCTTCAAATAGGATAATCTAAAAGAATACACACACAAACATATGTTTATACATATATATATATATATATATATAAACGTATGTATAAACAAATGAATATTATTGTAGCTACTGGTACATTATTTTGTTAAGTATACCTTTTCCTTTGTGTTTTTGTAGAATTCTTGTTTTATGGCAAACATGAGGTTGTCGTTAAAGAAGGCCAAGTTGAGCATATTTAAATATAATGGATATAAAGAAAATAGTTTATCTTTCTGTTCATCTTTTATATGATTATCTTGATATATTGTTAAAATGTTATATATTTCTTCTGTTTTTTGGATATTTATTTCTATGTTGATGTTTTCTGATTTTATTGTGTTAATTGTTTTTATGATGTTTTCATATTTGTCCATTGAATTTGAAGAAGTTTTGAGGATGGCACTACAAAGATATAATAAATAAATAAATAAATAAATATAAATATAAATATAAATATATATATATATATATTTTTTTTCCATGTGGGCCATTTTTGTACCTATATTTTGTTATTTCGCTCAAGGTTGAACATTTAAGTGTTGTAAATATAAAATGGAGATTGTTAAAAAAGAATGTCTTTGAATGATTTAATTTGGTTTTGATAGAATTAAGAACAAATGAAATATTAAGTGATATGAATTGAATATTTTTTTTGTCCTTTTCTTTGTGTATTTTATTTTGTATATTTGTAATAGTTTTAAGTACATTATCATAATATATTAGAGGATATGTATTATGTTTTTGGTTTTTATTAAAATTGGTTTGTGTTTTAATAATTGTATTAATAATATTATCATATTTTAGGAAGCTATAAATATATTTATTAGCTTTTTGGAAAACATTTTGTATGAGTTGATGAATATGTATTATTCTATCGATTATAATTTTATTTTTACTAACACTTTGATAGAATGAGAATTTCATTTTAAAAACGTCGAAATCTTCTTTGAGTGATATTGGAACTTCAATACATGAATAATCTAGCCATCTAATAAATTCTGATGATGATAATAATAAATTCGTTAAAAGTTTGGATATTAATTTGAATATATTTTGTATAGAATTATTTAAGAATACATCAGAATATATATCTTCTTTTATATATAATGATGGTTTATAATAATTATGTAAGAATTTAATTTTTTGGAAATTATTTTCAATTAATGTTTCATATGTACATAATCCTTTTATTATAATTAGACTTAATGATTTATATATTTTACATTGATATAAATAATATAATTCATCCATTATATCACTTCTACCATTTTTTGTTTTTTCTAGTATTTGTTCAATTTTTATAAGTATATGTGATATTTCACGATATTTTTGAATAATTTTGGTAACTTGATTTATTCGATATTGTTCAAAATAATTAAAGAATGGTTGTATATGTAAGGGTTTCATACAATTCCAATCAATATATTTGACTACATTAATATTCTGCATATTAAATATTATTTTGTCTATACTATTTAATGAATAAGATAATGATAAATGTACATTTTCTATAACACTTTTACAATTATTTAAATCATTTATATAATGATCAATATTTAAATTTAACCAATTAATATTATTTGAAATATAAATTAATTTTTGTTCAAAACATTGAAAGAATTTTATCAGAACTTTTTGTTGGATTATGGAAGTGTTTTTTGTAAAATTTTTATAAAATAAAATAATTTCATTCAATTCATATAAATATCTATATAGCTTTTTTTTAAAATAATATATATTTAATATTTCTATAGGTGTGTTGAAATCATATATGGATTCTATATATATATATTCATATAAAGTTTTAAAAAAGTTCGGATTAAAGTTAATTATATAATAAAAGTTCAATTGTTTATTTATGCTTATTATATTTGATGATAAAATTTTATTCATTTGAGAAAGGGAATTATTTTTCCACATAAAATAATTTTCTACAATATATGAAAACATTTTTTTACAAAAGTTAACATATAATTTTATTATAATTTTGTATTCATTTGATGATGTAATATATGTATTCGTTTTAAATATTAAAATTGGTTTTTTTATTTTTTTGTATATATTAAGACAAAAGAGTATTTTCTTATATATATTATCACATCCCATTTCATTATAATGAACATTATTATAATTAGTTTGAATATTAGAAGCATGATTTATATCCTTTGTATTATTTACACCTTTTATATTATAATCTCCACTTTTCATTTTATGTATGCCTTTTATATTGTCCATACTTTTCATGTTATACATATTTTTGATATTATACATATTTTTGACATTTTCCATATTGTTGAATAGATTCATATAATGATATAATTCTTTTTTATATAAAAACAAAATATCATATAATTTTTTGATTAATAGTCTATCTATTTTATAACTCTTTTTTAGATTTTGAAACTTTTCAACCAATAAATAGGTGGAAGTGGTATTTCTCAAATTAGAAAATTGAATATATATAATTTTGATACATTTTTTTTCTATTTTTAAACATTGTTCATTTAATTTTTTCATTAATATCATAATACGTTCATCATCATAAAGGTAAATATTTTTTAATAGATCACTGAACGGTTGATATAATTTATTTATTTCTATGATAATATTATTCATAATTTTTTTATTATTTACTAGTTTTTTTAATTTTAATAAACATAGATCAGTGAAATATATGATTTCTGAATAGACAGTATATAATGTAGCTAGAATATGTTGTAGATGTCTAATATCTTTAAAGATAATGTATTTATCAAAATACCAATTTTTTCTTATATCAATAATTTCTATATCTAATTTAACATATATAAATTCTTTTTCATAGAATTTTAAGATATCTATACATTTGGAAATAATTTTTTTAATTTTTTTGGGTTTATTTAATTTTTTTACTTTAATCGAAATATATAAAATTAAATCAAATATGATATTTGATAATCTTAGAAAGAAGGCAATAATAATATCTTCTTTACGAAAATATTTAGAACTTAACCATATATTTTTAATTTTTTTTATAACTAATTTAATTCCATTTTTCATATGATCTATATGTATATGTTTTAATTTTTCGAATGAGGTTTCTAATAATTTACTAAACTTTATCATTTCAAAAGATTCCATATGTATATTATCTATATCTAAAAGTATTAATTTAATTTCATTACATAATTCTTTATTATAATTTTTTCCTTTAAGGTTCTCTAAGATTTGTTCGAATTTTTTACTATTAATTTGTTCATGTACATTATAAATACGATGATATCTTTCTTTCCAGTATTCAACTCTTGTTTTATCATTTTTCCTTTTCTTATCATTCTTTTTTTCTTTTAATAGAAATTCTTTAATTATTTCACAAATATTTTTTAAATATTTATCAATGTTATCTTGATCATCTTTAAGTTTTATTATATCTCCTACAATTTCATTGTGAGAAAATTGTTCCAATTTTATTATTTGTTTGTAATAATTTAATAGGTAGAAAAAGGAGTTTAACAAGTACTTTTTATTATAACTATACGAATGATTATATGGATGTATATCTTGGTATTGATGATAAGGAGGTTTTTTATTATGTATATCTATGTTTGTATTTGTAAATACATTTATATTTTTATCTTTATCTTTATATATATTTGTAATTTCGTGTTTATATTTATATATTTTTTCTTTTTCTTTTTCCTTTTCCTTTTGATTTATATTTACATTTTGAATGCCATCTTCTTGGTGAGATAGGAACAAGCCATTTTCAGGAGCTTCATGTATTAGTTCATTATATTGTCTCCCTGAATATTTACTTTTCTCAATAAAATTTAAATATTTATTTTGATATTCTTCATAATAATTATTATTGAGGTCTTCCTTTTTTTTTAAATTTTTTAGCTTCATTAAAATATTTTCAATTTTTTCATTTTGTTCAATATCATTTGTGAAATATTCAAGGGAGTTGTTTTTTTTTAATAAACATTGAAAAAATGGAATAAAAAATATTTTGAAAAATGTTTTAAAATTATTGATATAATTAGGATGAAGATTTCCAAAAGTGTATGTCTTATTAAAATATTCTTCTATATTTATATTCTTAATTTTTATATCATTAATTTTTAAAAAATATATAACTTGTTTATATATATTTTTATTTTTTTTTTTTTTTTCAACATGATTATTATTGTTATCATATATTTCATTTTCTTCTCCTATACATTCATCTATACATGCATTATTAATGCTCATTTTTAATATATATTTCATTTCTTTTTTCTTATTTTTTAATTCTTCTTTATCATTATTATTTGTGTGAATATCCAATGTACTGCTCTCATCTTCTTGTTTAATATTCTCCTTTGCTACATTATTACTTTTATTTATATGGTTTGTGTATGTTATATCATTATCTTCTAATAAGTCATTTTTTATATTTTGTTCTTCTTCTTTTTTATTATCCGAATCTACATCTTTCACATCATCTTGATTGTGTTTATCTTTTTTATTTTGAGCTTGTTCATCTTTTGTGAGAATGTTTTCTGTGTTGTCATTAGGGTTGATATTTAATTCTTTGTCTATCTCACATTCTTCTGTATATTAACAAGAAAGGGAACAATAATAATATATATAATATATATATTAATATATTTCAACGTGTCATATATTTAAAATTTTTATTTTTATGTGTATATGGTACCTTGAGTATATTTATGTAAGACAAAGAAAAGGGTGGTATTTATGGGAGAAGATGAAAGGAAATATATAAAATTGTTCTTGTTCTTTGTCTAGGGCAAAATGGAAAAATAAATATATGTACATAATACATACATACATACATACATACATATATATATATATATATATATATATATATATATATATATATATATATATTTATTTATTTATATTTTTTTATTTGACTAACATCTTTTAAACACTCTTCTAAGACATGGTCATGAATATTTAACATGCCTATGATTTTATTTTTTATGTATATTTCGATTTCATTATTCATGGTTATTTTTAGAGAAGGGAATTAGAAATGCGGTTGATCGTGTAAATATATGTATATATATATGATATATGGGTTTGTCACAAAGTATAAAAATAAATATTATATAAATATATAAATTTTATATATAATATGTTTGTTTCATCATACTTATATATTATAATAATGTGTAGACATTTTCGTTATACAGTTTTTTTTTTTTTTTTTTTTTTTTTTTTTTCTCATTTATTTATTATATATATAATATATATATATTATGATTAATATATTTCGCCTATTACCTAAGATAAATTTAATATATAATATTAATATTGTGTTAATGAAAATATAGGGAGAATATTTATAAACGCGTCAAATATATATAATACATTTTTTATAAATAAAAAGAATAGTGTGCATTATATTTTGTCTAGTTATATATGTACTATTAAAAGAATATAGATAATAATTGAAAAGGAAGAGGCATATTCTCTTAATTTTTTTTTTTTCTCTCTCTCTTTCCATATATATATATATATATATATATATAATGTTTTATTTGTTTTAAATTATTTTATTTTTCCATTTTAAAATTTACTTACGATTTTTATATATGAAAGATTTATAGAGGTAAGGGGCTTTTCTTTCAATAAAGTTATTTGTTATATTAATCTTAGGAATTTATTTTTTCACTATAATATATAAGAGATAAATATATAAATATTTCAATATTAATATATGATGACAATCTCATATTGTTACTATATATATATTTTCAATTTTTTTTAATATATAAAAATGAGAAAGACACTTTTTTTTTTTTTTTTTTTTTTTTTTTTTTTTAAAAAAAAAAAAAAAATATTAAAAATAAAAAAAAAGGATTAATAAAAAAAAAAATTTAAAAAAAACAAAAAAGTGAAAAAAAAAAAATTTA
>NC_033657.1:44384-53408 GCF_001601855.1 Plasmodium reichenowi | reverse complement strand
AAAAAAAAAAAAAAAAAAAAAAAAAAAAAAAAAAAATAAAAATATATAAAAAAAAAAAAAAAATAAAAAAAAAAAAAATTAAAAATTTTATTAAAAAAAAAAAAAAAAAAAAAATATTTTTTTTTTTTTTTTTTTTTTTTTTTTTTTTGAATAAACTAAAAAAATGTTAATAAGTAAATACGAGGATGTATAAATAAGTACATTTATAAAACACTAAAAGTGGTAAGAATAGAACTATATATATTATATATATTACTATTGCATAAATGAAAGATATGTATATAAATATAAATAAATAAATATATATATATATATAAATATATATATATATATATATATATATATATATATATATAGAATACCATTTTTAGAATCATTTATAAATTATATACATTTAAAATAATTTTAAAGATATATTAGAATTCCAAAAAAAAAAAAAAAAAAATGAAAGAAATATCTATTCAACATATATATATATAAGTATATTAAAAATGGCACTTTTAAAATAATTCATTACACATTAGATAATAATTATAATATATATTAAATTATGTGTACATAAAATGAAAAAAAAAAAATAAAAAATAAAAGGAGAATGGAAAAAGAAGTTATTTTAATTGTTCCTCTGGCATACAAAAATGAGATAGTGCATACTTATTAAAAAAAAAAAAAAAAAGATAAAATAAAATAATATTAAATAAAAGGGTACGTGTTACGTTATATACATAGATATATATATATATATATATATATATATATATATATTGTATTGAACAGTATCTTTTGAACAAATATATTATTCAATATTTTGATAAAAAATACGACAAATATGTTTTAAGGGAAAAACTTAAAAAAAATGGGTGATAAAATTTTATATAATTTTGACAAGATGTTTGTAAGAGATAATAAGAAATAAGAAAAAGTACGATGATTTTATGAAATCCAAAAAAGAAAAAAAAAAATAAAAATATTATATTTATTTTATATGTATATATTTGAGAATTAT
The DNA here is from genome assembly GCF_001601855.1 of Plasmodium reichenowi. Taxonomy (NCBI): domain Eukaryota; phylum Apicomplexa; class Aconoidasida; order Haemosporida; family Plasmodiidae; genus Plasmodium; species Plasmodium reichenowi. The sequence continues at coordinate 52,402 of NC_033657.1, read as the reverse complement.
GTTATTGTATGCATATAAAAATATATGGGAAGTAAATTATATGACCGAAAAAAAAAAATAAATAAATAAATAAAATAAATAAATAATATATATATATTATATATATATATTTACTTTTACACATTAATAAGATATCATTTTATATATAAATTGAAATTATGAATATATATAATAATAATAAAAATACAAATTGAATATGTTTTCCTGAAAAGTCTATCTTTTAAATATTCCTTTATATATATTAATATATACATTTGTTTATATATATATATATATATATATATATATATATATATATTTTATGAGAATATAGAGTTTGTATCATAAGAATAAATATATTAATAATATACATACATACATATATTTATTTATTTATTTATTTATTTTTATAAATTTTAATTTTTTTTTTCATAATGATGAAAAGAAAGGAAGTATGGGATTCAAGGATCAGTAGTCCCGTAACAAGGATAAAACATCCTCATGAACATAACTTATCATATTATAGCAAGTGCATGTTTGGAGGTATACTATCATGCGGTTTAACACATACAGTAATTACACCTTTAGATGTGACAAAATGTCGAATTCAGACATATCCAAATATTTATAAGAATTTATTTCAAAGTATAAAGAAAATTGTAAAAGAGGAAAAGGTAAGAAGTTTAACCCTAGGATGGACTCCTACATTTGTTGGTTATTCTTTACAAGGTTTATGTAAATTTGGATTTTATGAAATTTTTAAAGATGTATATTCAAATTATTTGGGTGAAGAAAATGCATATAAATATAAAGGCGCTACATGGTTACTTGCTTCAGCATCAGCTGAATTTACAGCAGATCTTTTTTTATGTCCTTTTGAAATGATTAAAGTAAAAATGCAAACAAGTAAGGCTAATACATTTCCTACAAGAATATTACCATCTATAGCTCATATGTTGAAAAATAGAAAAGAGTCTAAATTTCCGTTTGGTAGCGTAGGACCTTTATGGTGTCGTCAAATACCTTATACTATGGCTAAGTTTTATTTTTTTGAAAAGATTGTTCAGTTAATGTATGATAAAGTATTTACTATGCCTAAAGATAATTATTCTAAATCAACACAACTCGGTATAACATTTGCATCAGGTTATTTATCAGGTATTATTTGTGCCCTTGTTTCGCACCCAGCTGATAATTTAATTTCACAATTAGGAAAAGTAGAAAATAAAGATAAAAGCTTAGGAATGATAACTAAAGAAATGGGAATGTTTAACCTATTTACTAAAGGAATATGTACAAGAGTATTAATGATAGGAACATTGACAGGTTTACAATGGTGGATTTATGATACGTTTAAGTCCGTTATGGGATTAGGAACAAGTGGATCAGGTTCCTCCGCAAAAAAATGAGAACAAATTAAAATTTACTTATATGTATAGTGCACGTGAAAAAAAAAAAAAAATATATATATATATATATATATATACTTCATAATATAGTTAGTTAATCTTTAAATATTTTATATAAATATGTACATATATTTTATAACATCCTAAATATTATAATATATATATATATATGTATATTTCATGTTTATATATCATTTATTACGTTTAAACTTTCTTAACATTTTCTTTACATCTGTATTTATGTTTTTGTTTTTCTTTTTTTTTTTATTCAATAATTATCATAAAAAATATGTGAATATAATCACACACAATACGGAAACACACGAGTCATTTTATCATTTACAAGGGACAAGTAAAATATATATATATATATATATATATATATATGTATATTACGCGTAAAAAAAATAAAACAATATAATTATATATAATTATATATATATATAAATATATATATACTTATCAGGTGTAATTGTGCACAGTTCTATATATTCTTACCAAGAAATATATATTTCATATAAATAAATGAACAAAGACAAGTTTAAGAATTAGTTATTTTCATTTTTTTTAACATATTTTAAAATAGAATCCTTTTTATCTTCTTTTGTATAATTTGTAAAATCATTCCAGTTTTGAACTTCCCTAAATTTTAGTTGGGAACCTAAAAAAAAAATTAAAAAAAAATTAAAAAAAAAAAAAAAAAAAAAAAATAGTTATGCATATATAAAGGTGAGAACACAATAAAATATATATATATATATATATTTTTTTTATTCTTATATTTCATTTTATATTATCTTACTCATGATGATGTGTTCCTCTTTAACTTTATCTATTATGTCTGTGTATTTTTTTTCCACATCTAGCCAAAGGGATAAGGTATTTTCACTAAGAAGTAGAGGACATCTATAAGAAAATAAAAATATGTCAATATATAATGTTTAACAACTTATAGTAATATAAATAAATAAATATATATATATATATATATATATATGATAATTTATTTTATATTTTATTATTTTATAACCTCTCGTGTATATCTTGTAAGTTGGTATTTTCACTTGAAGTTGTTATTATGGTATTTCGACATTCTTTCTTATTATCGTTAGATACAGTATATAAACCTTGAAGAATAAAAAAAGGAATGGTAAGTAATATTTAATTTGTTCTTCATATCATTGGTAATATAGTAGATTCATGCTTTATTTTTTAAAATATCTTACCAGCAAGAATTATATATGAGCAGTTTTCTTGTTTCTTTTCGTTTTGGTTGTTTTCTATATTATTTAAATTATCTACTGTAAAAAAGAAAAAAAAAAAAAAAAAAATTACAAAACGTTATTTTTTAATTTTTTGAATATTTCAATCATAATATAATTATGTTTATGACAAAAGAAGCAATATATATATATATATATATATATATATATTTTCATTTTGGTAAAATATTCTTACTTTTAAATTCAACAGAGGAATTTTATTTTTCCCCATTTAAAAATAAGAAATAAAACAAAAGTAAATATATAGATGAATAATTATTTTAATAAAATCATATTTTGAATTCATTTATTTAGTACGTTTTATAATAATATAGTAAAAAGAAAATATATATATTTAATTTTTTTTACCTTCATCAGAAAGTTCTTTTTTTACTTTTTTTGTAGATGTTTCTTCTTTTATAACTTTTTTTCGCTTATGAGAATTTTCATCAACTAATTGATCTTCTTCTTGTTCTTCATTTGTTTCATCTTTTACTTCATCTTTTACTTCATCTTTTACTTCATCTTTTATTTCATCTTTTATTTCATCTGTTGCTTCATCTTTTACTTTATCTTTTATTTCATCTGTTGCTTCATCTTTTACTTTATCTTTTATTTCATCTTTTACTTCATCTTTTATTTCATCTTTTATTTCTTCTTTTACTTGTACATTTCCCTGTTTTTTATCCTCATCCTTTTTCATTTTACTATCATTGTCTTCATATTCTGATTTGTATTTATCAGATTCTACATTATTCAATTCTTCTTTTTCAATTTTTAATTCATTTTTATTATTTGTGTTACCATTGTATATATAATATGGAGTTTTTTTTGAGGATCCTTCGTTACCCATCCATTCAAAATAACCATTAACAACGACAGCACATCTATTTTTATTTATTAAAACACTTTAAAAAAGGAAAAGGAATTTAAATATACATGAATATATATATATATATATATATATATATATATATATGTATATACTTATGCATTTATATATATGGATTATCATTTTATGAACCTGAATGATTTTTTTATGTGTAGGGTCTCCAATCTAGCATTAATCAAAGCAAAGTCTTTTTCTATTTTTCCATAAGTAAAAGGAGAAATTCCCCATAAGCACACATTAATAATTTTTTCTTTTGATGTGGAATTTTCAACACTTTCAAAAATGATGGGTACATAATTTTTCCTGTGAAAAGAATTAAATGTTTTATGTATATTATTATTTTTTAGGAGGACAATAAATATAATAAATATATATGTATTTATTAATTTATTAATTTATAGGTTTATTTTTTTGTTTTTTTTATTTTACTTGTTGATCATCCCTCTTTTTACTTTGTCATCATTAACTATTTTGTTACACTTATATTTACTTTTCAAAACGTTTAAATCAATATTAAAATGCATTCGAACACACATTTTGTATTTTTTTTTTTTTTTTTTTTTTTTTGAGAAAAATTTTGAAGATGATTTTATAATTTTTTAAAATACAATTAAAATATAATGAAAGTAACGAAAACAGATAATTTATATATATAAGATGGTTATTAATTTTTAAATTATTATATATAATAAGATTTAATGACAAAAAAAAAGAATACATATATATATATATATATATATTTATATTATTTATGTTTGTTATTAGAAATGGAAAACTTTATACAGCTATGCATAAAGATAATTTTTTTTTTTTTACAAAATTAGTATTCTGTAGAAATATTTAATATAAATATTTATGCGCACATAAATATATATTATTATATATATATATATATATATATTTTTTTTTTTTTTTTTTTTTAAAAATTTAGACTATACAGGAATACGTACATAAATATACATATATAAATAATAGTTATTTTTTTTATCGTAAATATTCTTAACCTTCTATATGTTAAAAAAAAAAAAAAAAGAAAATAATTTTAATTATTTTTTTATTATAATTAAATAAATAAATAAATAAATATATATATATATATATATATATATATAATAATTGTAGAAAAAATATATATATATATATATATATATATATATATAAGCATTATTTTTATTTATGTGAAGATTTTTAAGAATAATTTAAAAAATAAAAAATGACACATTTCATATATATGTAAGATTTGGTGAATATATCTCTTAATAGTTTCTTCCATATAAAGAATATATAAATATAATAATAAATAAGAGGGAAAAAATATATATATTAAAAGATATAAATATATTTATATATATATGTATTTTAAACATATATTTTTTACTTACAAATACAAGTTGAATATTAAAATGTATAAAAAGAAACAATATGAAAAATATATATACGGATGTATATATATATATATATATATATATATATATATATATATAATATATATATTACATTTTTTTGTTTGTGAAATCATAAAAGAGGTATAGGAATAAAATAGAATATTCTTTATATTTTAATGAGGAAAAGATATATTTATCCTTTTCTCAATTATTTTACATATGTATAGAAATAAATTGAAGAGTCTATGTTTTTGTGAGAACTATTTTTATACTTATAAATGTAGTCATATAAATAATTTAAACTTTATATATTTTACTACATATTACAATTTTATGAACTTAAATGTTTCTAAGGATGTGAATAATTATATGAAAATAAATGGAATAATTAAAAGGGTAGATATAAAAAGATATTATAATAAAAAATTAAATAATTGGTCTTATGAAGAAAATGCCAAAGAATTTCATAAGAAGGATGAAAAAGAATATGGAAGTAGATATGAATATAATAATAAATTTATAAATGAGGAAGAGAAAAAAGATGAAGATAAGAAATATAGATATGATGAAGAAAAGAAATATAGATATGATGAAGAAGTGAAATATAGATATGATAAAGAAATGAAATATAGATATGATGAAGAAATGAAATATAGATATGATGAAGAAGTGAAATATAGATATGATGAAGAAATGAAATATAGATATGATGAAGAAAAGAAATATAGATATGATGAAGAAAAGAAATATAGATATGATGAAGAAATGAAATATAGATATGATGAAGAAATGAAATATAGATATGATGAAGAAATTCATAAAGGATTATATTCAGAATATAATTCAACAAGTATGAATAATGGATATAATAATAATAATGAAAGTACTTATAAAATAAAAAAGGAAATATTAAATAGGCATGAAAAAATAGATTTGAATTCTCTACATATAGATGAAGAAATTATTAATAACCTTAAGATTATTTTGAATATAGAAAAATTATATATGTATCAATATATTATATATAATGAAATCTTAAAAAATTGTAAACATTTATTAATATATAATAAAACAGGTACAGGGAAAACCTTAAGTTATTTATTACCATTAATACAAAAATTAATAAATGATAAATTTGACTGTAATAAAAAGGTATTAATAATAACACAGAATATATATTTATGTAAACAGTTGTATATATATATATTATCCATTTATCCAACTTTAAATGTGTGTATATTATCTGATGAAAAGGAAAGTTATAATATGAATAATAATATAAACCATGATATTATAGTAAATATAAAAAGAAATAATATTAACTGCAATAATAAAGAGAATAATGATATGTGTGATGAAAAGTACGGTATACATTTTTATTTATGTACACCTAACAAATTGGAATATTTTATAAAAAATTATAAAAACAAAAGTAGAAATGAGAAAAATGTTATGAATAATATATTAAATAATATAAATACTATTGTTATAGATGAATTTGATTATATTGTTGAATATAGAAAGAACATTTTCAATTTTTTTTTTAAAAAAGATTTATTTAATGAAATTCACAATAATAATAATAATATAGGAGACAAGAATAGATTTAATCATGATATATTTAATAAATCAAATTATAACATATATTTATTTACAGCTAATATAAATGAGGTGATAAAAAAAAAAATATATGAACATTTAAATGGTTTTGTTTTTTTTGATTTTATAAATGGAATTAAAGAACATATACAAAAACAAGTAGCTGAACAACATAATTTTAATATTGATGTTTTGAAAAATTCTGAAAATGTTGTTCAATTATTAAACAAAGAAAATAAAAATGAAAGTCTATGTAATTTAAATATTACGCATTTTGTGTGTAAAATTAATTCGGCATCAAAATATAAATATGTATGTTATTTTTTAGAAGAATTTTTTTTTCATAAACAGAAGATATCAGAAAACGTTTATAATGATATGGTATATGATGAATATGATAAATTAAATTATAGGAATATGATTCCTATGGAAGAAAACAAATTTGTGAATAATTCAGAGAAAGAAGGGAATATGAAACGTTCAAATGCTGATAAAATAAATAAGTGTATAATATTTGCAAATACAAAGGAGGAAGTAAATAAAAATAAAATAAAATAAAATAAAATAAAAATTGTGTAAATTGTATGAATTTTTTTAAGCACTTCAAATATATATATATATATATTTATTTATTTATTTATTTTTTTAGGTGGAAAAGTTATATGAAATTTCCTTGCTCAAACCACACGCAGTAATGATGCATTCAGAATTATTGACCATACAGAAAAATGAAAATATCAATTTATTTAAAGTTGGTAAAAAAAATGTCCTTATTACTACAGATATAATAAGTAGAGGTTTGGATATAGACAATGTTATATTTATTTTAAATTATTCTCCCCCGACATCACCCAATGATTATATACACAGGTATATATAAATATAAATAAATAAATAAATAAATATATATATATATATATATATATATATATATATAATGACAGTTGAACTTATTATATTTTTAATAATTTATATAATAACATTTTTTTTTCGATTATTTTATATTATATAATAATCTCTTTTTTTTTTTTTTTTTTTTTATTTGTGAAGATCTGGAAGAACTGGAAGAGGAAAGGAAAAAGGAATTTGTCTAACCATGTATCATAAATATGAATATAGAAATGTAGATAAAATAATGAAATATACAAAAAGCAAATTTGAAGTTATATTGTGTCCAAAGGTTGAGGATGTTTATAAATTTTCTGTAGATAAATTAGTAGGTGGGTAAATTAAATATATGTGTAAAAAAAAAAAAAAAAAAAAAAAAAAAGTAAAATAAACGAAATTGTAAGAATAATGTAAATGATTAATAAACATAATTATATAAACTGTGTTTATATATACATAAACATATATATGTATCTATCTATATGTGTATATATTTTTATTTTCTATAATGTGTAGAGAATGTAATGAAGATAGCACCGGAAAAATATGAATTTTTTAATGAAAAATCAAAGGAGTTACTAAAGAAGCATAATACAAAAATTAT
>NC_033657.1:36884-39384 GCF_001601855.1 Plasmodium reichenowi | reverse complement strand
TTTCATAATTCTCTATACATTTGCTTTTTTTTACAAAAGGACAAAACAGATGTTGTAAAATTAAATTTTTTTTTTTTTTTTTTTTTTTTTTTTTTTTCTTTTGTGGATTATTACATGTATGGCAAATGTAAATTTGTTTATAAAAAAAAATTTTTGTATTCATATATATGTTATGTGTATTTTATAAATCATGTTAATGTATGCTATAAATAAATAAAAATATATATATATATATATATAATATGTATGAATATAGACAAAAGTATAACCTTTATTTTATTTTATTTTATTTCATTTTATTTTGTTATGCATTCCAATAATATTAAATGAGACGATAAATAATATATATTTTTTTTGAATGGAACATTTGTGATAGATTATACTACATTATAGAAATTGTATGTATTAAAGGATAATATATATATATATATATATATATTATATTATATTTTTATTTTATTTTATTTTATTTTTTTCTTTGTGTATTTATGTTCTATATTAATGTAACGTTTTTTTCTGAACAAAATGGATGTTATTGAGAATGATATTTTTTACAGGGATTCACAAAGGAATGCAGTATTATTTTTTATATTTTCTTTATTTTGTAATTTTATAAAAATAATATTATTTGTATTTAATATATGGGTTTTTTGTTTTTCTACATTAGTAACATTATTATTTATGTTTTTTGGATATTTTGGAGTTATTTCTGATAAGCCTTTGAATATTCATGTTTCTATATATATAGGTACAACATATGTGGATATAATATTAAATATGTTAATTACAATTTTCAGTTTTTATAAAGTATATTTGATATCAGTGAATAAAATTACTTTTTTTGAAAATAATATAGTGAATCGTTATTTTTTTTATTGTTTAACATCAGTAAATATATTTTTCTGTTTCATTTCGACAGTATTAAATATTTTTTGTATATATTACACAGAACGATTTAGGACATTTTTAAGATTATCTTCAAAGGATGATGAAAAAGATAAAATATCTTTTCATTTGAATAACTTGAAATATCCCCAAGGAAATAGTATGAATGAATATACAAATGAAAAGAAAAAAAAAAAAAAGAAAAAAGGAGATAATGAAATGGATGGAAATTTCGAAATGAATAGTGCAGAAGAGAAGAATAATTATATGAGTAATGAAACCAAATATAATAGTAGGAATTTTATATATGATTTTGATAATAGGAATCAGGACAATAATGAAAAGGTTAATTATTTGAATAATGGAGATAAAAATATAGTATGAAAAAAGAAAAGAAAAATCCTTTTTTAAATTAAAAATAAAAACAGTTTTTAAGAATATTAGTGGGGGAACTAGTTAATGTAATAATATGTTATTTTAAGACAAAATGAATAAACAATTTTTTTTTTCCTTTTTTTATTTATTACTATATATATGTTATATATATATATAATCCAAATAAAAAAAAAAAAAAAAAAAAAAAAAATATAATATAATATAATATAATATAATATAATATAATATAATATAATATAATATAATAAATATATAATAATATAATGACTTTGTATTATTGATATGACCGATATGTAATATTAAAAGGTATATATATCCTTATTTTGGAGAGAAAAACAAAACGAAATATTATATAATTTTTGTGTGGTTATAAATTTTTCATAATATATATATGTTGATGTCTTATTTAATATATTATATTTACATTAATTTATTTTTTTTTGAAGTATTGTATTTAATTTTTATATGTTCATCTAATTATTTGCGTATTTTTTTATTATTATAAAGAAACAAAAACTTTTTCATTAAAAAATTAAATTTGTTTAAATAAAAAAATATAATTATATAAAATAATGGAAGTATATAGACAATTAATAATATTTTGTTATGTGTGCATTGATTATGGTATTATAATATTTATATATTAGACACGTGAGTTAAAAAGAAATATATATATATATATATATATCATATTATATTTTTTTTTGGTATTATAAACATGGTGTTCTCATTTAACATATGGATATACTTAAAATTTTTTTCTCGTGAGACAATATATTTTATGTATCCACGAAGTAATATATTATAAATATATATAATATATATATTTTCCCTTTATATTTCCCTAAGTTTGTGTCCTTTTTTGTTATACATAAATATAAGAAAAAAAAAAAATAGAGTATTATAATTTTAATATTGTTTTTGTTTTTTGAGATAAATAAAATACTTATAGACTTTATTATATAAAGAATAATTTGATTATATTTCAAAATAAAAATATATTTAATCTTGTGTTATTTTCAATAAAATATTAATTTTATAGTTTCTCTTTATTTGTTTTGTTTTCTTTTTTTTTTTTTAAGTATGAAATTTATTTAAATAAAGGAAGTTAATTTTACTTTTTTTTTTTTTTTTTTTTTTTTTTTTTTTTTTTTTTTTTTTTTTTTTTTTTTTTTTTTTTTTTTTTTTTTTTTTTTTTTTTTTTTTTTTTTTTTTTTTT
>NC_033657.1:35249-36496 GCF_001601855.1 Plasmodium reichenowi | reverse complement strand
TTTTTTTTTTTTTTTTTTTTTTTTTTTTTTTTTTTTTTTTTATTTTATTTTATTTTATTTTTTTTTTTTTTTTTTTTTTTTTTTTTGTGTTTCTTATGGTTTGTATTTACTTGTTTTGTTTTCTATTATTCCATTTGTTTGTTGTTAATACTCATATGAGGATATTGTGTAATTTGTTGATAGTTATTTGTAAGTATATGTTCCCTTTTTACTCTTTTATATTGTTTACTTTTGTTAAGATGTTATCTTTAATATTACCGTCAATATTATCGTGTGAGAAGAAATACCAGGTGTATAAGAATAATGGATATAAATTTGAGACGGTGTTAGATTTGATGACGTCAGATAGTGAAATCCATTTGATAAGATCTATAGAAAGTGATGAGATATATATATCTAAGGTATATGATATATATGGTATAAATGAAGATGATTTGAATAAATATATGAATGAATTATATATAATGAATAAGTTAAGAAATTGTGAGAATATTGTAAATATAATAGATTATATTAAAGAAAATGATACATTATCTTTTATTCTTGAGTTTTGTAATCAAGGAGATTTACATTCAGATATCTTAAGAAAGAAATTAAATAATGAAATATATACAGAAAGTGAAATATTTAATATATTACATCAAATATTAAATGGTTTAAATGTAATTCATCAGAATGGTATAATACATGGAGATTTAAAAAGTACTAATATATTTATTAAAGATAATAAAATAAAGATTGGTGATTTCGGTATATCATCAGAACAAAGTTCAAATAATAATTTAGGAACATTAAATTGTTTAAGTTATGAATCAATTAAATTTAAGAAAACAAATAAATTAAGTGATTTATTTCAAGTAGGATGTATTTTATATGAACTTGCTACTTTGTCATCACCATTTTGTGCTACAAATATCAATGATATGATATCTCTTTTTGAGGATAAAAATTATAAAAGCTATATTGTCAAAAATATATCTTCTATATATTCACAAAAATTAGTAAATGTTATTTCTAAACTATTGTCTTTAAATACATTAGAAAGATTGGAAGTAATTACTAATTATAACATAGAAACGACACAACACGGGCATTTAGAAAATGTAAATAAAATAATATCATGTATAACGGTTCAGTAAAAATAAAAAAAATATAAATAAAATAGTAAAATGAAATGAAGCAATAATGGAAAAAAAAAAAATAAAATAAAATAAAATAAAAAAAAAAAAAAAAAAAAAAAAAAAAAA
>NC_033657.1:0-34855 GCF_001601855.1 Plasmodium reichenowi | reverse complement strand
ATATGTATGCATATATATATTATATATATATATATATATAAGAGTATAATAATAAAAGAATATTTCTTTAAATTAATATATATATATATATATATTAATTTTATGATTTTTAAATAATTACTCTTTGAAAGTAAAATGAAAAAAAAAATTTAGATATAAAATATATTCTTTTAATATTATGAATACAAATAATTATTTTGTTAAAAAAAATTAAAATGGGTTAATTTTAATATATATATATATATATATATGAATGTATGAATTATATTTAATTATTTTGTTACTGTTTTGGTGTACAAAAAAAAAATATATATAAAATAAAAAATATGCACATATATATATATATATATATTTATTTATTTATACAAATCCTTTCTTATGTTCTAGGTGTTAACTTTTTGATGAGGATATTTCCTTTTGTTTCTCCATTAAGAGTGCTTCCATTTTAATTTTGACGTCCTTTTCTTTCCTTTGTTTGATTTTTTTCATTTGTTTTTCTATAGAAGATACATATTCGTTTAGATATTCTTCTTTCAGTATTTGTAGGTTTTTTAAGATATTATTAAAACCTTCATTTGTTTTAGAAGATACTCCAACTGTTTTTATTCCTTCATAGAATTCATTAATCATAAGGGCACAAGATCTACTGAAGCTAGCCATATAACTTTCATCGTTTAAAACATCATCATTAAATGTATCATAGTTTGTCATCCATTCAATACATTTATCATGTTTTATAATATCTGTCTTATTGAAACATGCTAAGAATGGTAATCTTGATTTGTATAGAACACTACATGCATATAACATATTTGACATGAAGGTAATTGGTCTTTCACATCTTACGGTATCAATAATATAATTAATAACAACTGGAAAGCTGACTGATAAGGTTTCTAAAATAATATTTCCACTAGCTGACCAATTAAAAACTTCAATTTGTCCTGGTGTATCAACAATAATATAATGTAATTTACTTTTTCGTTTTTCTAATATTTCAATAACCTTATCAAATCTGGTTGCAAATAAATTTAAGCAAGTCATTATGGCACCATTTGGTCCAAGTTTATATTCTTTCATTATTTCATGATATTTTATACTATCTCGTATATCTATATTTAAAGGATATTGTACATATTTAACAGCTGGATCAAGATTCATTGTGTATACTTTTTTTTTTTGTTCTACTTTTAAATAATTATATAATGAACCAACATATGTCGTTTTTCCACTTCCAGCCATACCAATTACTATAATAACAGTTGGAAGATCCTTATAATAATTTTTTAGATTTCCACAAGTTTTTGAATTATTATTTTGAAATATATCTTCATTTGAGATAATGACATTTTTCTTTTCATTTGATGTATCATTTAAATTATTATGTATGGACATATCTGTATCATCTAAAGTGTTGTTTTGTTTATTATCACCATAGCATGAACTATTATTAATATTATTGTTATTATTATTGTTATTATGTTTATCTTTTGGTGAATTTTCCTTTTCCATATTATTACTACTATTATTTATATTTATATTTACATCTATATTTATATCATTATCACTATAAGTATTTAAATCTGAGACCTCTCTTTTTTCATTACTATTTTCACAATTAATCTTTACATTACTATTATCATCATTTATCTTAGTTGTGCCATCATTTTTATTAGTTACATCATAATTTTCTTTTATTAAAACATTATGATTTTCTTTATTTATAATATTATTATTTGGATATTCCTTTATATTTTTTTTTTCTTCTTCTTCATTATTATTATTATTATTATTATTATTCAATATTTTATAATTTTTAATTTTGTTCATTATTTCTTCATCTTTTTTCCTGTCACCATTATTTGTTTTTTCGATTTTCTTAACCTTATCATTAATTGTTTCTTCCATTTTGTCATAATTTTTTAATTATTTATATTGTATATATATTATATATATATATATTATATATATATAATATATATAATTAAAATGAATATATTTGGAAATACATGAAAAAAAAAAAATATTTTTTTTTTTTTTTTTCATCAAATGCTTAGAGTTCAAATAATTCAAAATATATGTAAAATTATATTTTTTGTATATATCTACAAAAAAAAAAAAAAAAAAAAAAATATAAAAAATTAAATGTATTAAAAGAAAATTTTTTTTAACAATTTCAAAGAATAAATAAATAAATAAATAAATATATATATATATATATAAATATATTATAACATATATTAATTATATATAGATCATCTATAATGAATACAATAATAATATTTATATATTCTCTTTATAAACAATATACTATATACAATTATGACATATTATATATATATATATATATTATATAATATATATAATATATTTGAAAAATGTAAATCATGAAAATTTAAATGAAAAAAATATATATTGAAATTAAGATATATATATTTTATTTAAGATCCTTTTTTTTACTTTTTTAGGTTTTTCTTATTTTTTTTTTTTTATAATGATATATAACATATGATTATTAAAAAAAAAAATATATACATTTTTCATGTAACAACAATAAATTTTTATTTTTAATCTCAAAATTTTTAAACAATATAGGATGTTCTTTCATTATATATTTGTTTACAATAAAAATGAGTGGAGATTTTTTTTTTTTTTTTTCTTTATGAAAAGAATATATAATGAATACTGTTATATATTGCATTAATGAAATATATACACAAAATAATTCTTAAAACATGGATATGTTCATATGTGTCAGTTATGGTTAATATGAATAGAATATGATGTAAACAATTTTGAAATGAATAAAATAAAAATATTATGTATATATTAAATATGTTAACATATATATATATATATATATATATATATATATATATATATATATTTATTTATTTATATGTTTATTATAATAATTATTAAAATAATAAAAGATTGAAGTGTCCTTCAATTAAGCATAATGAAACAAATATAAGTTGATGTAAAAATTTTTTTTTTGTATTCTCTATAGCTGTTAGATAATTTTAAGGTCCCATTTTTGAAAATAATTTATCTATATTGTAATATATGTGTAAAATTATTATGTGAATTTAATGTATTCATTAATAAGCATATAATTTGTTATTTTTTTAATTTATTTTATTCTGTTTGTTATTATGTTTATAAAAATGGATTTTTCTCTCATATGCTGAGACATGTATAGAAATGTTTATTCTGGTTAAAAAAAAAAAAAAAAGAAAAATTAAAGAAGGTTTTTATAGGATAATATTATGAAAATATTTTATGTTCTTCATATTTATTTATTATATTTTTTCTCTCCCTCTACATTTGCATGTCATTGTGGTTGTAATTTTTAATATTTTTTTTTTTATAAATTAATTAAATAACTTCAACAGAAATATGTATTAGAAATTTGGATTTTTTATTATTATTTTTTTTTTATTTTGTTAATCTGTTTTATTATATTTAAAGCATTCGTAAAATTTTTTTTGTGTAATACTATTATATATATTTTTCATTTCATGAAATTAAAATAATGAATTCTATTCTATATGAAGAATGATAAGAATATAAAAGTTAATACAGAGAAAAAAAATATATATATAAATAAAATAAATAAATAATATATTTATATATATATATATATATTTATATAATAAAAAATATCAATATTTAGCCTTCATTTTTGGATATACATATTTTGTTGTGTGTGTATGTTTTTCTCTTTATCTCTATTATGTGTATACAATAATATCAATGGAATTATTTGTATTAGTTCGGATAGTTATATTCGTTACTTTTTTCTATATATTACTAAATATATTACATGACAATCTTTTTATGATAAAATTAGTGAATAGCTATTCTTATTCTTACTTGTGGAATATTGTTAAATTAAAAAATAGAAAAATTCTGAGCGAATTATCAGGTAGGAAAAATATACATATATATATATATATATATATATATATATATATATATCAGATGAAAATTGTATTTTAAAAAAGTCAATATTTTGAAAGCCATGAAAAAAAAAGGATTATATAAGAATTATATAATTTAATATTTTATGATTACATTTATATTTTATTTTTAATATTCTTCAGACGTACAATTAGAGGACAATGATATAGAAGATTTTATTGTTAGTAATAATGTATTATATTCGAATGATTTTTTAAATATAATTGATCCTATATTTTTGGGTAATTACGACAATATAAATTTGGATGAATATATTAAAAATTTTGATAATACAAAGGAAGAAAGTTCTTCAGCTAGAAATTTTTCAATAGCTAAATGCAATTTATATAATAATCATGGTGAAAAGAAATTAGGAAATATAATAGAAGTATCTCATGATAATGTATCGAATGAATTTCCGAGAATGATATCTGAAGAAAGTGCTGATGAAATATTTGATCAACTGTTTGATGAACATTCCACAAAGGCATCAAATACCTTAAGTAGTGATATGATGGGAGAAGTAAATGATAAATTTTTTGAAGATATAATTGTAGAAGTTAATGAAAAAATATCTGAAGAATCTTATGATGAAACATTAGAAAATATGCCCATACAATTTTGTAATATAATGAAATCGAGAGGATTAGAAGAGAAATTAGACACGGATAAAGAAAAACATATTAAAGGTAATTTAAAAAGATATTATTCATCAAGAATAGTACAAGATACTGATAAGAGAGAAAATGAAAAATGTATTTCCAGTGCAAATATGAAATATGTAATAAAATTAACATTAGAAAAGAATAAAGCACAAGAGGAAGATGTAAGTGTATCGAGTGAGGTAGGGAAGATGACGACAAGATATGTAGAAGAGGATACGAGAGATGTTATAAAAGTAGTTAAGGAAAAACCTGGAAACGAACATTCAAAATATGAAGAAGGAAAATGCAATATGAATCTAATAAAAGAATTAGAGGATCAAATTTTACAAAAGATTCATAAAGATGAAATATCAAGGAAGGAATCAAAAATGGGGATAGAGAGCAATACAATTGATATATATAAAAAAGGTAGGGATTGTGCAAAAGGAAGAGTCCATTTAAATTCCCACATATCTAAAATGAGCATTAAGAATAATTCAGAAAAATCAAAAGAAAAGAAAATCAAAGATACCAAAAGAAAGAAATTAGAACAAAAAATGTTATTTGAAGCTAATAAAAAGAACGAAGAAAGAAAAAGATATGGGAGGATTAATGATTTAGGAGAAAATGTAAATAATGATTATTTTTATTTTAGTAACGATTATTCCTATTTAAAGAGAAAAAACACTTTATACAATGTGAATACTCATAATTATACAACGAGATTGAAAACAAAGGAACAACGAATTTCTGAAGAAAAACAGAAATATAATATTATAAGACCGTCAGATTGCAATACACTTCATTTGAACACAAGAAAAAAGGAAAGACCAAATATAATATTTAAAGAAAAGGACAAATATGGTAATACACCTATATCATTTGTTCAAATGAATAATTCTATGATTCCTTTAGTATGTAGTCATTATAGTAAAGAAATATTACATACAGAAAATAATGGAAGGAACCATTTTGAAACGGTATCATTTGATAATTTATATAATGATATTAGGAAAGAAGAAAATTATGAATCAATAGATAAATCAATTTTCTTATTAAACGAAGAAATAAAGGATGAAATGAACGATGAAAGAAATAATGGAAGGAACCATTTTGAAACAATATCATTTGATAAATTATATAATTATATTAGGAAAGGAGAAAACGATGAATCAATAGGTGAATCAAGTTTCGTATCAGACGATGAAAGAAATAATGAAACGAACCATTTTGAAATGACATCATTTGATAATATATATAATATTGGGAATGAAGAAAATTTTGAAGCAATGGGTGAATCAATTTTCGATTTAAACGATGAAGTAAATAATGAAACGAACAATTTTGAAACGTCGTTTTTTGATGATATATATAATGATATTAGGAATGAAGAAATTATTGAACCAGTAGATGAGTCAATTTTCCATTTAAACGATGAAATAAATGATGAAAGAAATAATGAAGAGAATAATGACGAAAATAATGATGTGAATAATGAAGTGTATAATGAAGTGAATAATGAAGAAAATAATGAAGAGAACAATGAAGAGAACAATGAAGTGAATAATGAAGAAAATAATAAAGGAAATGGTGAAATAAATAATGAAGGGAATAATGAAGGAAATAATGAAGAAAATAATGAAACAAAAAAGGAAGAAAATAATAAAGGAAATTATGAAATAAATAATGAAGGGAATAATGAAACAAACAAGGAAGAAAATAATGAAGGAAATGATGAAGAAAACAATGAAGCAAACAAGGAAGAAAATAATAAAGGAAATGATGAAATAAATAATGAAGAGAATAATGAAGGAAATAATGAAATAAACAAGGAAGAAAATAATAAAGTAAATGATGAAATAAATAAGGAAGAGAATAATGAAGGAAATAATGAAGAGAATAATGAAATATATAATGAAGAGAATAATGAAATATATAATGAAGAGAATAATGAAGAATATGATTATTATGATAGTGATGATGATTATGAAGAATCCCTTTCATCATCTGATGAGTGGTTTAATGATGAATCTAGTGAGGAAGAAAGTGATGAAGAAATGCATGATTATAAGGTGTCATCTTCTGAATTGACTAATTTGTTGAATAGAAAATAAAAAATTGTTTGGATGTTTAATTGTACGATTTTATTGGAACAAATATTTATTTACCCATACATACATACATACATACATACATACATACATATATACATATATATATATATATATATATATATATATATATATATATATATGTGATAGTTATGTATGGTATACTTAATTACACTTATGATACTCTTTAGTTAATGTGTAAGGATTTATTGATAGAATAATTAATTTGAAATATGAATATAAAAGAACAATTATATGAAATTATTAGGATTTTATTAGATGTAGGTTTATAAAAATACATTTAATAATGTATTACAGACATGTATAAATTGTGAAGATGTAATTTAAATTATTTTATATATATTTATGATGTAGGGTGAAATATAAAATGAGGAAAATACAAATAAAAAACTATAATTTTATAAAAAAAGTATAACTTTTTTCTTTTTCTTTTTCTTTTTCTTTTCTTTTCTTTTTTTATATTTTTACAATCATATTTTAATTTAATATGAGAAAGTTATAATTCTTCTTTACGTGTTTTTAAAGAATATATATATATACATATATATATATATATAGAATATTAATGTTTAGTTATATTATAGACACGATAAAAAAAATAAAAAAAAATTCATTAATTATTTGTAATAATTAAAAATTTATTCTTTAAGTTCATAAATCAAAGTTTTAAATGAATTTAAAAATGAGTTTTCAAAAAAAATAAAATAAAATAAATTATATATAACAAATAAAACTTTAGAATAAAAATGTTCTTACAAAAATACAAATAGGAGTATAAAAACAATGATTGAAAAAAGAATAAGAATGGAGAAAAATTATGAATAATGTAACAAACTGTATATATATTATTTAATTTTGAAATGAGTACAACTATTTAAGTAACTGCATAAAAATAAAGCTAAATAATTATAACAAAAGTAAAGTTATTTATAATATATATATATATATATATATATATATATATATTTCATTTTAATACACTTTTTATTTATAACAATTTGTTGTTGATTTTCTAATTATATGAGGAATACATATGTACAAATAAGATATTGTCTATTTATTGGGTTTTATTCTACCATATAAAAATCTGCATCTTTTAATAGATCGCTATTTAATTCATAATTATTAATTCCTTTTTTATTAATTTCATGATTATAATGTATTCTGATACCCCATAAGGAACTAAGAGCGAGTAAGGTACTAGCACATACAGCTGATAAAATAATTAACTGAGTTTTTGTATTACTATCTCGAATTTTGACATTTTCTTTGAGAGTTTCATAATCGAAATATTCAATAGGCAGTGTATTAGGGACACAAGTACATGGATTTATAATAATTGTATTTAAAATTAAAATGAAAAGGGTTACTATTATTATGGTTTTCATTTTGTTTAATTGAAGACAAATGAATATATTAGAAAATGTCAAAAAAAAAAAAAAAAAAAAAAAAAAATCTTATAATATATTTTGTTTTTTATATTTATTTGATTTTGTAAAAATTATTACTGTAAAATTATTTATAAATTATAAAAATATAATTTTATTTATATTATTTTATTATTATTATTATTGTTATTTTTTTTTTATTATGTTGCATTTGTTATATATATATATATATATATATATATTAATATGTGCATGCACATTGTGGTTTTTTTTTTTTTTTTTTTTTTTTACCTTTATGCATTATTGTTAAAGCTTAATTATTCTGACCACATAACATTAAAGCTCGTTTTGTATTAATTTCATTGTTTTGTAAAGAATAATATCATAGATTTAGTTGAAAAGGAGGGGAAAAAAGTAAGTAGCATGTATCAAAAAGTTAAGAGCATGTTATACGAAAATATATATATATATATATATATTAGAAGAACATGAGAAAAGAAAGTATGCATAAATAAGATTATCATATATATATAATAATAATATTTTATTATATATATTTTCTTAAGAATGTTTACTTAAAATTTTGTATTTCAATTGGAATGGAGAATGAATATAAACATTTATAATTTTCTTTACGAAATAGGTTTTTATGTGGTTTAAAAATAAATAGAGAGGAAAAGATATACTTCTATTATAACTTGATTTATAAGATTTATTTCATACAAATATAAATTATGTCCATAATAAGTGCATATATGTATATATTGTATTTTGTATCCACAGCGAATACTTTATATTTCTCATAACAAGAATATATTATATATTAATATAATTTATAATTTATTTTTTAAAATGGTATTTTTAATTTTAATTTTAATTTTAATTTTCGTTTTCGTTTTTTTCTTTTTTCTTTTTTCTTTTTTTTTTTTTTTTTTTCTTTGAAAAAAGGAAAGAATGTTATTATATGTCATTCTTAAAAATAAATCTTAGTTAAATTGTTTCATTAATTTTATATTAAAATTAAATGTGTGGATACTATAAAATAAAAAATGAAATAACAAAAGAACGTTTAATAAATAATAAATAAATTACAAATTAAGGGATATATCTAAATAAATAAATAAATATATATATATATATAGTATATATTGATAAATGTGTTTTATTTATTGATATAATGTTTTTTTTGGTTTAAGAGATTCAAATAAGTCTTCTTGAAAATTATCAAATTCCTGTTCTCTTAAAGCTCTGAAATTTGTTATTACATTATTAATAAAATCTATAAATTGTTGTTTTGTTACATTTTTTTTATTCATTAATGCATAGAAAGATAAATTATTTTTATATTCCTCATATATTTGTGAAGTTGAAGCATTAGAACAGAGTATAATCCATTCAATTTCTTTATCTTTTTGTTTTAAATTATATTCCTTTAATAAAGATTTAAATAATCTTCTTAAGGTGTATACCATACTATATGTTTTAAGTCTTTCACTTCCTTGTATTTGTGCCCATATTATAAGCTTATCTAATTTGGAAGGTATATCATCTAATTTGTCTAATTTATGTTGTATTTTTTCTTCATTCCATTGTTGAAGGGTATCATAATATTTTCCATCTAAGGGAGCTATAGATGTATTATTCATTATATCTTGTAAATCTTCTAGAGGATTATGTTTATAATAAGATTCATTATCTTGTTCATATTCAAGATTTTCACTCTCAAATTCTTCTTTAACATTATCAAAACTATTATGAAGTTTTACACTTGGGATATCAGAGATAGATACATCGGCTAATTTTCTGGAATTATTAAAATTTATTTGTATAAGCGATGATGAGCTCTCCTTAGTTAAGCAAACATTCTAAAGGAATAAATATATATATATATATATATATATATATATATATATATATTTAAGTTTTTTTGTATGTTCTTCTATTAATGTATATAATTAAATTATTAAAATAAGGTACATATATATATATATATATATATTTTATTTATATTTTTACCAGTATAAGGATACATATAATTCCTAATATGGTTATGGATGAATGCATAGTACATAATAATCTGGAAGATAAATTTCGTCTATTTTCTTCATCTTGTTCAAATGAATATATGGTGCAGTTTTTTGAATTTACACTCTTATTATTTAGACGTGCACTATTTGAAATATAACTGGGTCTCTTAAAAGATCTCATTTTTTTTTGTTCTTTTTTTTAAAATAATTAGTATAAAAAGAGAAAAAATAATAAAATAATATAAATAAATAAAATAAAATGAAATAATTGTTATAAATATTTGCTTAATAGTATATATACAATAAATTTTTTGGTGTACGCGGGGCATAAAAAGATGTTTTTAATGGTATACAACCTATTATAGGTAATAGGGATGTTCAGAATAATATATATATATATATATATATTTTTATAGTATATATTATTTTTCTTATTGTAAGACAATATAAATGTTGGGATAAATATATTATATTTTTAAGAATATATTTATTTATATTTTAATATATATAATTTATTATAAATATATTTTTCAGCTACCAAATTATGTATATTTTCTTTTTGTTTATTATACATTTAAATAATAGATTTAATATCTTTCTATATATATAAATAAATAATATATATATAAATGTTTATAATAATTGGAATAAATAATTATTAAATAATAAATATTAAATATAACCAAAATTAATAGATTTTCTTATTTTATCTATTAATTTATTTATATGTAAAAAATATAATAATTTTAGTATTTATTTTATTTATGAAAATAATAATATTTTTTTTGGATTTAAAAAAAAATATATTTTAAATTATAATATATAAATTTGTTATTATATTAATATATATAACTAATTTTTCTTTTAATATATATAACTACGAAAGTATATTATTTCTAATGAACTTTATTCTATAAAAAAGTAGTAAAAAATACTTATTAAAAGAAATGAATACAATATATATTACATAATATAAAAAAATATATTATTATATTAGGAAAAATATAAGTATTTTATATATTATTGGTTGTTATTTTTATATATTATTGGTTGTTATTTTTATATATTATTGGTTGTTATTTTTATATATTATTGGTTGTGTTATTTTTATATATTATTATTTATTTTATTTATTTTTGGACGCTTTATGAGATTTTGACAAAAATATTTTTCATTTATTATTATTATTATATATTATAATATGTTTATAGATATTATTTATATAATATATATATAAAATAAATATGTTGATTTTTATAATATACAGAAAGAATACCAAAATTGAAAAAAAAAAAAAAAAAAAAAAAAAGCTAGCTTATTATATATTAATAAAATATATAAATATAAATAAGAATAACGTTTTAAAAAAATATATAATTCTTCTTATAAAATAAACGTACAAAATTTAAATATAAAATAATAATATAATTTATATAAAAAATTTAATGTTATATATAAGTTATATAAATATTATATGATAATAAATATATATATTTTTTTTTTCATTTGTTTTTTAGAATACTTTGTTTTTCTTTTATATGCTTATTATTTTTTTTTTTTTATCTCTTCTTTCATTATATATATATATATTTAAATATTTTAAATATATAAAAATTCAAATATAAAAATATATTGAATATATTATATATATAATTATATATTTATATCATATAATATTTTATGTTTGTACTTTTAGTTCTTTTTTTTTTTATGTTGTGAGTTTTAATTAAAATATAATATTATTATAGTAAGACATTTTTATATATAAAATATATTTATAATAAATCCATCAAATATATATATAAATATATATAATAATACATCATAATACAATTAATATAAAATATGATTTTTCCTTTTATTTTACATTCTTTCGTGTAATATTTATTGTGTATTATGTAAAATAATTTATTTGAATTATTTATTTAAAATATATATATATATATATATATATATATATATATATATATATATATATATATGTATGTATGTATATGTATAAATTTATTTATTATTATAATATATTTTTTTAATATAAAAGAAAAAAAAAAAAAAAAAAAAAAAAGATATTCGCGGGATTAACCATAATTTTATAATAATAATATGAATTAAAAAAATTGAAGAAATTAAACATGTATAGATGTTCTATTTTATTTTAATTCCATTTTTGTATCAAAATTCATCCAAAAATTTTATTTTTTAATTATAGGAGTAACAACAAAATAAAAAAAAAAAATAATAAATTGTTTATAAGGACAATAAATATGTATAAAATATATAGAAATATATATAAATAATTGTGTTATATGATACGTAGTTTTTTTTTTTTTTTTTTCAAAAAGTAATCGTATTAATTTTAATAAAATATTTGGTGAAAAATAAAAAAGAAGGAAATTTCATGATATATATATATTTTATATCATTTTATTATCTTATATTTCATTTCACTTTTTCTGTTTTTCTCTTTTTTTTTTTTTTTTTTTTTATTGAAATTTTATTATTTTTATAATATAAAAATATTTATGATTCTTAGCTATTTCCGTGTATTAGAAAAAATGCACGCAATTGTTGTATAGATGGTATGTCATAAATATAAGAATAATATATATATATATATATATATATATATATATACATATGTTAAATACACCTTCCGTATTTTAAATAATGTATAAGGTTTAATAATTATACTATAAACGACGAAAAAAAAACATTAAAATAAAGGAAAATGTCATGATGATAATCATATATTCTATAAGAGTGTAAATTTGTTTTTTTCTGTAATGTTATATATATATATACATTTATTTTTATTTTTAATCTTATTGAAGTTAGAAAAATTGGAAAAGGTAAATATTCTTATGAATAATCAAAAATTGTATACTTTTAAAATATATATATATATTAATACCTACATATGTATATAAAATATAGAATGGAAAAAGAGAAAAAAAAAAAACAAAACAAAACATAATATTATATTATATTATATTAATATATGTTTCACTATTTTATACTGAAACAATGTTAATGATATAAAGAATGATGAACTTAAAAATTTGTATCAATGAAATATTGGGAAATTTTTTTTTTTTTTTTTTTTTTTTTTTTGTTTGGTATGAAATTTTGAATATTTTGTCGTACGTAAAAATATATAATTTAATTTTAGTATATGTCTTACCTTTTTTTATACAAACTAAAAATATAAAATGATAATTTGTGTATGTCATAATTAGACAAAGAAAAAAAAAAATAATAAAATAAATAGTTAAATATGATTAATTTTATCTATAAAGATAGTTGTATTTGTTATATTAATAATTATGGTTATTTAATATATGATATAGATTTATAAGATTGAGGAATATGTTATAAGAAAATATGAATATTTTGAGTGGTTTGAAATTTATATTATGGTATTCTAAAAAAAACTAATGAATATTATAAAATACTTATTTAAGGAAAGACATTATTTAACTATTTGAAAAAAAATACTTGTAAAATGTTGTAAAAATTTGGATTATGTAGAATATTTTTAATAATGAAATGAAATCTTTTTTATGAGAACTTCACAAGTATTAAGAAAAACAAACAAACAAAAAAAAATATATATATAAATATATATATATATATATATATATATATAATTGTAAAATGATATGAATATAATGCCTAACATTATTGTCATATATTATTTATTCATGGACAGGATAATTTTTGTTTATTATTAAAGGTGTGTATTTGTATTTTTGAATGAGATATTTGAAATAAAATATATTTTTATATTATATGATAACGATAATACATTAAATATGAAACCTATAAATGACAGATATATTTAAAATTACTATTCATATGATTAAATATTTATATATAAAAAGAATGAAATGAAAAAGATTAATTTCATATATTATAATATTCATATGAAAATTCTGTACTTTTAAAAATATAGATAAATAAATATATACATATATATATATATATATATAAATATATTTCGTGATTACTACAGTATTAAATATTATAGATATTTTCAACATGTATACATTTTGTGATTACAATTATTTGATTATATATATAATATATATATATATATTTGTTGAATATGTAATAATATAATTTATATATTCACACAAGGAATACTTTTATTTTATTTATTTTTTTTTAATAGTTTCCTTTTTTTTTTTCTTTTTTTTTTTTTTAAAAATCTTTTAGAATTATGTTTTATTAATAAATAAAAAAAAAAAAAAAAGAAATGTTTGCAATGATATATTTAAGTGTTATTTCATATATTATACCTTAGTTGTTTTCCTTTTTATTTTATTTTAATTTATTTTATATTTTTAATCATAGAAAAAGTCGTACTAAAAAATAACTAAAATAAAATAAAATTAATATTATTTTGATTTAATATTATAGTATAAAATTATTTTAGAATATTAAAATTTTATAAATTGCAATTTGTTTTTTTTTTCACATTTCGAAAAAAGTGTTATTATTTTATATATATATATATATATATAATATTTATATATAAGAGAAGGTATAAACGAATTTTCTTAATAACCAAAAAAAATATTATATATTTATATATATATATATATATAAATTAAATTAGAGTATTATTTAAATAAATGTATAAAAAAATTTTCTCTTTCTTCCTATATGTTATTATGATTATTTCCTAAAATGGGGGTTAGGATTTTTGTTATTTTCCTTTTTCAAAAACCAGTATCACCTAGTTGGATAATATAAGAAATATAACTATAGAACAGATACATATATTCTAAAAAAAAAAAAGAAAAAAAAGAAAAAGAAAAAGGAAAACACATAAAATGCAAAATATTAAATTAAATAAAAATTAAAATTTGTTTTTTTTTATTTTTTTTTATTTATTTTTATTTTTTTTTTGGTAAAAAAATATGTTTTTATTATATTTTACATTTTGATTTTATACTTTTTTTTTTTTTTTTTTTTTTTTCACAAAATTAGAATAAATAAGGAAAATATGTAAATATAAATAGATCCTAATGTTGTGCACATGTAAATTAATATATTTTTAGAATAATAGAATATCATTCTTGTAACGTTTCTAAAAAATAAAAGAAAAAAATATGAGAACATATATATATTAAATATTTTATTTATATATAAAATTATATATATATATTTTTTTTCTTAAAAGGGAGGAAATTAGTTGTAAATACAAATTGTAATTTTGCACATGCAAAAAGCATAATAGTGTATTTATGTATATAATATACATACTTTTTATGTTAAAAAAAAAGGAAAACAAAAAAGAACAACTGTTATACACTTATTAAAAAAGATAAATATAGGAATATATGGAAAATAATATATATATTTCTATATGTTTATTATTTGTATTAACAATTTATTATTTAATTAATTCTTAAGTGTATATAATTTTATTTATTTATTTAAATAAAAAAAAAAAAAAATAAATATAAATATATTATATATATATATATTCAGTATGTTTACAATTTGAAATTCTTTGTAGATTATATTTTATTTATGAATTTCTTATTTTATTTTATTTTATTTTATTTTTTGAATTATCTAATTAGATATATATATATATATATATTTATTTATATTTATGTGTTTTTAATTATAATTTTTGCTTTTTTTTATTTGTAAAATATGGAGAAAATTATTTTAAAAAAATAGTAATTATAATAGAAAAATAAATAATATATATTTTTTATTCGTTTTATATGTTAAAATTAATAAAATATGCAATTTTTTAATAAATCATATCGTAGTTTATTAAGAATTCTTTTGGATATCAACAATAATATAAAAGAGGATTATAGATATGCTGCACATGTGCATTATAACAAAAAAAAAGAGAAAAAAAATATAAGAAATGAAAATAATTTTTTGAATTCTCCAATTTATATAAGTACAATCATATACTTTATTGCAATATGTTATTTTATACTATTGGTAATTTTATAAATATATGTAGTATATATTTTAACGAATAAATAATTAAATATAAATAAATAAATAAATATATATATATATATATATATATATATATATACATATATATTTTTATATAATATATTTTTTATAATTTTTTGTAGAATACATGTATACCTAATAATAATGAATTATATGGGGAAACATATTGTTATAAAGACAAAAGATATTTATGTGAAGCAGAAACTATAAATATTTCAAGGAGTAATGTAAATACAACATTGACTAGCAATTTCTTTTCTTTGTTATATAATACATCTCCTTGTAAATTAGATGATGTTTTTGAAAATAAGGAAGAATATATGTTAAAGTATATTCAAGAAATATTAGGTAATTTAAATAAATATATAACATGGGATAATTATGGTGTGATTTTACACATAGATGATTATACTCCCGTTACCTATAACAATAAAGATATAGAAATAGATAAGAAAATTGAAATGATATGGAAAAAAAAACAGCATAGAATAGAAGATATCAAAGATTCTTGGGATGAAGTAATGTTAAATGAAAGTTCAAAATATAGTAATACAGTAATAGAGTTAAAAAGATATTATGATAAGCTAAGATATCAAAGGTTAATATTAAAAAGAGATTATGATGATATATGGAATGATTATAGTAAATTTTTGTTTATTATTGAAAAACATATGAAAACAGAATTATATAAAATTTTTAATGTATGGTATTATAAGAAAGCGTTATACATGAGTGAATATCGAAAATTGGTGAATTCCTGTAGAATTGCTTGGAAGGCTTTATCGAATCATTTAAAATATGCATTAAAAATGACCATGATTTACGATATAGAGAAAATGAAACATATAAGAGAGGCAGATTTTAAAAATGCTATTATGCATTTATATTTAAAAAAACATGATGATGATGATGATGAAGATGGATATTCAAATAAACAAGGAAACGAAAAAAGAAAAAAGAAGAAAAAGAAAAAGAAAGAAGGATTTTTTCATAATTTTTTTTGCTTTTTGAATGATCCATATGAGATTAAAGATAAAGAAACTATTTCACCAAATAAAGATTTTAATTTATCAGCCGTAAATTATTTAGAATGTTGTAGAACAGCTCAACATATTGATAAAGAAAAAAAAACACAATCTTGTAAAGTTGATGAAGAAACTATGACAGAATTAGGAAACCCAATAGACACTAGAATGTCAGAAAGATTAAAAGAATTAAGAGAATATGAAAAAAAAAAAAAAGAAAAGGAAAAAAGTAATAGTAAATATGTTTTCGACTATGGATCTTTTGAAGAAAAGAGTGAATCTGAGAAATCTTTAGATAACTCAAAAAATTTCATATTTAGCGAACAAGTTCGTTCTACTAATTCCGGTATGCATTATTCTTTAGATATAGAAGCAGAAGAAGTTTTATCAAAAAATAAAAATAATAAAGAGCATGGTATGAATTATTTATTAAAAGAAAATAATTATAATAATCATAGTGGTAATACAGTATCACCCGTTAATACGATATATTATGAAATATTAAATGTAGATACGAAAGCAGAATTAAAAGAAATTAAAAGTAATTATTATCATTTATCTTTACAGTATCATCCTGATTATAATATAGGTGATCGTATAGCTAAATTGAAATTTCGACTTGTCAGTGAAGCATATCAAGTATTATCTGATGACGAAAGACGAAGAAATTATAATAAGAATGGATTAAAAGCAACAGAAAAAATGTTTTTATTAGAACCCGGTCTTTTATTTATGATAATGTTTAGTATAGATGAAATGTCTGATTATGTTGGTGAATTAAAATTGTTTTATTTTATTAAAGAAGCTTTTGAAAAGAAAAAACTAATAGAAGATATAGAATCGCCATTTGAAGATATGGATGCAAAAATGGAAAATGACCAAAGAAAAAGAGAAGTTGTTTTAGCTCTTTTGTTAAGAGAAAGAATACAACCATATGTAGATAATAATAAAGAATGGATGTGTGAAATGGAGAAGGAAATAAAAAGCTTACTAGAATCCTCTCATTCAAATGCTATTTTAGGATCCATAGGATGGACATATGAAAATGTTGCAACTAAATATTTAAGTGAGATAAAATCAAAATGGCGATTAAAAGAACCAATGTCAAAATATAATGCATCTTTTAGACATGTAAATAGATCTAATAGAACAAAAATGACTAAGTTGTCATCTAGGTTTTCTGGAATGTTTAGTTGTTCTTCTGTCTTAAAACCGCAAGAACCTTCTATAAGAGAAAAAAAAAGTTCAAGTGATAACGATCATAATGAAGGAAGTGCAGGTATTTATAATATGGATAATATGTTGTCCGAAGAAACATTATCCTTGTTAGAAATAGATGAGAATAAATATTTTGGATTTATGACAATGCATATTTTAACATTAATTTTATGGGATATAGAAGAAACTACTAAATATGTTGCTAGTAGAGTTTTAAGAGATGAGGGAGTTGATGAAAATACACGAATAAAACGAGCAGAAGCATTACAAATTCTAGGAAAATTAATGCAGAAATGGTCATTAAGTGTTAAGAGTAAAAAGGAAATAAGTGTAAAGGATATAATTGAAATTATGGAAAAGGCAAGAGCTTATAATATGTAGATATCGCATATAAAACCAAAACGAATAATATGAATAATAAATAAATAAATAAATATATATATATATATATATATATATTTCCGTTATTTTATTTTTCATCATATTGTCTACTTAATTTATATAATTAAAAATGATGAATATTGTTTAGTGATATAAATAATTAATTGTTTTATGTATGTTGTTTTGTTGATTATTATTATATTTTTATTTATTTGTGCATTACTATTATTAATATAATGAACATTTGTTCGTATAATTATTGAAATGTATATATATTATGGAAAAAGTCTATAATAATATGCATTATTTATATTAATATACGAAATTAAAAAAAAGTTTTTTTGTTCCTGTTTTACATCGGATTTTTTTGTTTTTTCTTTCTTTTTTTTATTATATTATTAATTATATATATATATATATATATATATTTATACATATTTTTTATTATTATATATGTTCCATGTAAGACGTATATTTTTGATATAAAATTATTAATATAAAATATGAACTAATTTATTTTATTATAAAAATATAATGTAAATAT
Source organism: Plasmodium reichenowi (assembly GCF_001601855.1). NCBI lineage: Eukaryota > Apicomplexa > Aconoidasida > Haemosporida > Plasmodiidae > Plasmodium > Plasmodium reichenowi. The sequence goes on along the minus strand of NC_033657.1, from coordinate 15,539 downwards.
TTATTACAACATAATAGCTTAATAGAAAATTGATACCACTCTTGGAAATTATTTATTTATTAAGATATATATATATAATATATACATATGTATTATTAATATATATGAATTAAGGTCATTCTTATTAAATATACATTTATTTTTCTCAACAAAAAGAAAAAAAAAAAAAAAAGGAAAATATTTTCATGTGTAATTTTTTTAATAATGTATTATTAATTTATACATATATTTTGTGAAAAATAATAAATATAAAATAATTAAAAGATCCTAGTACAAAAAAATATATTCTATTTTTAAATAAAAAAAAAAAAAAAATTAAGTTTTTTTACAGTATACACATAAGAAAGAAAGATTAAAATAAAAAACATAATTTAAATAATTTCCTTAAAAATACATTTCTATCTTTACTATTATCCATATGGTTTTTTTTTTAAAAAAAGAAATTATTAATATATGTAATTAATAATTTTCTTATAAATCTAAAAATATAATAAATATAATTCCCAACTTTAAATAAATATATTTATATTTATGTATTGCTCTAAAAAAAAAATTAATAGAAACGAATTACGGTTACATATTTTATATTATATTATATTATATTATATTATATTATATTATATTATATTATATTATATTATATTATATTATATATATTTATATATTCAATAATTAAACACTAGAAAAAAAATAAAAAAAAACTTTAATGTAATTATTATATAATAAAATTATATTAATATATAGTTTCTTATTTAAAAAAAAATATATAATATATTAAATGTGAAAATGTTGAACATTCTATATATAATTCGAATTCATAAGAATTTAAAAATTTTGATAAGAATGGAAAAAAAAGAGGAAAAATTAATATATTTAATATATATACCTAAATGAGAAAAGGAATAAATACCACAATGTTTTGAACAATATTAGTTCAAATAATTCTATTAATTTAATATTAGATCAGAAAAATAGAAAATTGATACCTCTTTATATTCAGATCCTAGATATATATAGATCTTACACTGCACATATTTTTTTATATTCCCCGGGGAAAAAATAATATTTTATAAAAAATTCATTAATAAATGGTTCTGGGTATTCAATTATACAGTAATATCTATATTTTTAATATTTTTTTTTATTATGTATAAAATTATATATATATAATATATTCTTTATAGTTCAGAAAAATAAGAAAAATTTGGAAACTGAATTTTTTCTTTTTATATATAATAAAATATAGATATAATAATATATATATATATTATTATATATATCTAATAGGAAAGGGTTTTGTTTCAAAATAATTAAAAGGTGTATTTTAATTGATTAAAGTATATTTTAAATATAATGTTCCATAAAATGACATTTTTTGTATTTTGAATTTTTAAAAATTATTTTCTTAATTATTTTTTTATTTTTCATGTTTTGGAAAAGTAAAAATAATAAGCAAGGAATGCTTATATAAAATATTATATATATATATATATATATATATATATATATTATTCTGTGTAATGTTTTTTTTTTTTTTTTTTTTTTTTTTTAAAGAATCTTTGGGTTAGTAAATATTTTTATATATTATTATAATTTCTTTTTTATTATTATTATTATTATTATTATATTATTTGTTTATTTGTATATAGATATATATATATATTTTTTCTTTTTGGAATTTTTTTAGAAAAAAATAAAAATATAAATTACATAAATAATTTATTAGATAAATTAGAAAATATATTTGTTTTAATTCTTTGAAAAGTAATATAAAATGTACAGTGCTTTAAGGTCTTTTGTTTCTCTTAAATCTGTTGTATCTGTTATAGGAGTTCTTGTTGCATTATTGGTAATAATAATAATATAATATTTGAAATATGAAATATTAAATCTTTTTTTTTTTTTTTTTTAATTGTATAATAATATATTTTTTTGTACATATAATGTTAGTGTGCTTATTATTATATATTTATATTTATTTTGAACATGTTAATGAGGCAATTAAGGTGTATATATATGTATATTTATACGTATTTATATATATATATATATTTATGTATGTTTATTTTTATGTTTATATTTTTATAGAATAATGAATGTCCTGAAGACGGCTTATTTTCTAGTCATTATTTGAATTCAAGATTTTCGAGAATATTATCTTCAGCTAATAATGGAAATGAATATGATTTTTTAGATTTAGATATGTCCTCAGCATTTAGTGTAATTTCCTTAAGTAAAGAAGAAATGTTGAACTTTTTAAAAGAAGTATATGGAGAAAAAAAGAAAGTTAATTTGAGTGATGAAGAAAAAATAATTAGAGATATAAAAAAATATGGAATGTCTTGTAACTATAGTACTATACCTTATATAGATGAATTTGGTCTAGTTGTTTATAACAAAACCGATAACGAATTAGATGCAGATTTTGATGATTTAGATGAATTATCAGAAACATTTAAAGATGATGCTTATAATCACTGGGTTAGAGTGATGAAGAATGAAGAAAGTAAATTTTTCAAGAATTTTGATGATTTAAGTACTTATTACGATACATTAAAAGAAAAGAATTTAATTTTAGATAATTATAAAGAACAAAAATTAAATGAATGTCGTAGTATTGTTCCATTAAAAGCACAAAAGCTTTTACCAGGATTGACCAAAATCTTTGAGGATTGGTCTAAAAATGAGATTTTATATAAAAGAGAATTGGAAACATTAATAAATTCAGTAAGAATTGCATGGAAAGCTCTAACAAACTATGCTCTTTATGAATGTAAGAAAATTTTCATTAACAATTTAGATGAAATTGAAGATATAGACGAAGAAGAAGAAGATGAAGAAGAAGACGAAGAAGAAGACGAAGAAGAAGATGAAGAAGAAGGAGAAGATGAAGAAGAAGAAGAAGATGAAGAAGAAGACGAAGAAGATGAAGAAGAAGAAGAAGAAGAAAAGGAATCAAAAAAATCAAAGAAATCCACGAAAAATGAAACGAAAACAGATGAAAAGAAAAAAGATGAAAAGAAAAAAGATGAAAATACAAGTGAAAAGAAAAAAAAAGTAAGCAATATTAAAAATAATCTCAGACCAGTACCATAAAATTCTGGAAGTAATTTTGATGAATTTTTAGATGTCAAGGAAGCTAATGAAATTGTTCAAGATGTATTACAAGAATTTGTAGAAGGAAAGAGCTCTGAAGAAGAAGATAAACAAAAATATGCAGAAAACCTTGATGATGATGACGATGACTATGATGATGACGACGAAGAAAAAGGTGTATTTAAATTAAAGAAGGATGAAACAGATACAATTAATAAAGATATTAAAGAACTAGAAGAATTCATCTCAGTAGAAGACATTACTAATATAGCACTTAAAATAACTTCTAATGAAAAAAATAAAGTAGCTATGCTCAAAAATGAATTAAGTGATTTTCATCGCAAACAATGTGCAAAACATAAAGTAAAAGTAGAAGGTTCAAGAGGAGTATTAAAATCATGTTATAATATTATCACAACTGAATTAGAAAAATTGCAACGATCTCTTAATAAATCTTTCTTGTCCTTATTAATGGCTAATGTATTATCCAAGAAAGATGCAGAAAAATACTTTGATAAGTGTTTGGATTCTTATGATGACTTCAGAAAGAAAATGAAAGAAACATGGGAACAAAAGATAATTAAATATTTCAACAATGAAGATTAAATTATTTTTGTAATATAACATATAAAAAAAGAAAAAATTATATATCTACATAAAATGTAATGATATATTTTTTTATATGTGTAAATTTTAATTATATATTATAATTTCTTCATAATATGAATTATAATAAAAATGTAATATGCTTTAAGTAATACAAAATTATACTTAATTAAATTTATATCTTTGATTTTTGTAAATGTCTAAAAGGGAGTATATATATATATATATATATATATATATATATACTTATATGTATTATTTTATTTTATTTTATTTTATTTTATTTTTTTTTATTTATTATTGTATATATAGAAAATAATAAAACATTGAAGTGTTTATTTTTTAATTAATATTTCCTATTTTGTGATCATTTGTAATAATCATTAAAATTATTTCTTTTTATTATTAATTCATTATATATATATATATATATATATATATATATTTTATCTATTTAACTTATAACTTAACACACATAAATATATCATAAATAGTGGTTATAACTAGTTATATATACAAACTTATAAATTTTTTTAATTAATTTATATTGATTTTATAATGTATATTAATAATATACGGATATACAATAAAAACAATTAATAAATAATATATATATATATATATATATAAGTAAATTAAAACAATTTTTCTAATATAAAAATTATTTTAATAATTGATAGGCTCATTCTAATTAAACATTTTATAATATATTACTAATAAAGAATAAAATATTTTGTAAAAATAAAGATGTTACAACAATATATATATATATATATATACATATATATATACAACATAGTTGCTATTTTATTTATTTCCCATTTACTATTTAAATATACTATTGCACTAATGTTTATTTTAATATTATAGTATAGTATATATGTTTTTTTAATTTTTTTTTTTTTTTTTTTTGAATTATTTGTAATGAATATTTTGGAAACAAATAGTAATTTATTATTATAATATATTATTTACAAATTGAATTGTAAATATATCACATATATTAATATTTTTACGCAATATTGTTATTATATTATTATATAATTTAAATTACGTTAAAATATAAAAATTATTAAAATATTAAAAAAGGAAAAAAAAAAAAAAAAATTATGTAAAACCCTGGAACAATAATATTTTATATTTTTAAAAAATAATAAAATAAAAATATGTATTCTTTTAATTATATATATATTATGGATATTTTAATAATATAATTATATTATTGAAAAATAATAAAATATACATACGTATTGTTTTATTATATACGTAATGCAATATTTTAGTAATATATAAAATATTATTTTTTTTATGTGATACAAAAAAGTGAATACATCTAAATAAATAAATAAATAAATAATATATATATTATATATATTTGATATATAATGAAATATAATATAATATTAGAATTACTTCTGTTCTTATGAGCAAAAGTATTTTGTTTATTTATTTTTTATTTATTTTTTATTTATTTTATTAATTTATATATTGTATTAATTTATTTTTTATTTTTTTCATGTATGGTTCAGATTTATAAATATTGAAATTAAAAAAAATAACAGTAATAGTAAAAATAATATTTAAATTTAATTTATTAAGACGTTTTATTATATAATTAATATAAATATAAGAAATTTATATGAATTCTAAAAAAATATAGTCACTATTTTTTATTATAATTATTTAATTTATATTTTATTTTTTTTGTTATGCATATTTACATATTTTAATACAAAGAGGATATTGCTTTATATTATTATATATGATGTATATGTTTCATTTGAGCAAAAGGTAGAAATACATTTGTTACTTTGTGATTATTGGTTTTTAATATATGTAAATGAAAAAATATATAAAATTTTTGTCTCTTGAATTTTAAAATATATTTGATAAGAAGTTATTTTATGTGCATATGAATGGTGAAAATGTTAAGAAGCAAGTTTGTAAAACGTTACAGCGTACGGGAGGATGTAATATGTATATAAGAAGAATGTATAGGTTATTAATAACTTTAAAACCAAGAGGATTTATTTTAGGAATAATATATATTCTATATATAGTAATAAAAAAATAAATAAAAATAAATAAATAAATAAATATAAATATATATATATATATATTAAAAACGTCCTATAAATAATACCATGTTTTTATGTATACATTTTATTTTATTAATTTCTCCTTTTTTTCTTTTTATATAGAATGTATTATGTATTCATGAGAAGAACAGTATTTCAAAGTTTGATTTAGATAGAAAATATTCAAAAATGTTATGTGAATTGTATACAGCTAATAGAGTTTATTTTACAAAGAAGAACCATGAATTAAATTATGCTTGTAATAATAATACATATTCAAATAAGGATAGGCATTTAGATAATTTTGATAATGTTGACAATTTGGAAGATGTTGACAATTTGGAAGATGATTATAATTTTGAAGATTTTGACAATTTTGAAGATGACAATTTTGATGGTAAAAATACTTTTGATGATGCAAATTATTTTAAACATGAATGTGATTTTGATACATATGAAAGGTCTACAGGTAGTAAAATAAATGTTGAAGATAAGGATAATAATATAAATGATAAGAATAGTTTTAAGTTACCTACAGAATATAACGAAATAAGTGATAATGATGATATTATAAATAATGAAGAAATAATTTTAAATTTTGATGCGTATTATAAAAGTAATAGTTTACATATATCAAATGATAATGATTTAATGGAATATATAAAAAAGAATTATGGTAAAATGACTATGGAGGAATTATATGTTATATATTTTTATGTACATGAAAGTGAAAGAAAAAAATATTTGAATATGGAATGGCAACTATATCTCTATTGTGAAAAATTAGCAAATAAATATAATATACCAGATGATTATAAGTTAAAAACATGGAAAAAAGCTTATAATGATGTTCATGAATTTTATTTGAATAAAGAAAAAGGATTTTATAAAAATATTCGAAAAATTAAAGATGGTGAATCTCGTAATACATTACTTACTATAAATATTTTAAAAGATACATGGAAAAAATTCAGAGAAATGATGAGTAACATGTGGTGTGAAAATATTTCTGTTAAATTCGCGAATTATTCCAAAAAATCTTTAAAAAAGAAGGTATTAATTCAAAAGTTTTATAAAAAATGAAATAATATAAGTATATAAAACAATTGTATATATATATATATATATATATATATATATATGATAATAATTCATGAACATATTATTTGTATTCATTTCCAAAAAACAATTTTATAAACATTAAAAAAATAATAAAAGGGAAATAAACACAAATGTATAAAAGTTTTTATACACGATATATATTCTGTATAATAAAAGTATAATTAGGATTTTTTTTTTTTTTTTTTTTTTAAATTATTAATAATATATGAAAAAAAATAAATTTTTTTACAATTTGTTCATTTAGTTTTTTAAATTTACTTTGTATCATTATATTATATGATACACATATATATATATATATATATAAATATATAATATATATGTTTTTTTTTTTTTTTTTTTTTTTTTTTTTTTGGAATACGTTTATTTATTAGTTTTAAAATTTTACTTTTTATATCAGTTAAAAGATAATTCCTTTGAGTTTTAAAAAATAATCTTAATCATTTTACGACAAAAAAAAATATTATTCCAAAATCGCGTATATATTTGAAAATTATAATAAAATCATACATAAATATAAAAAAAAATAAAAAAAATATGTAAATAGTTTATATATATATATATATATTATATATAATTATATTACAAATTATGATAAATTATTAATGCTTTTTTTAATGATGCTAAAATATAAAAAAAAAAAAAACATATTCTTTATAACTTTCATATATATTATTATAAATATTAAAAAGAAAAAAAGGGAATTATTTTTCTAAAAAGCAAATATAATAATAAAATAAAGAAAAATTTTGTTATTCCAAGATGTAATATATAATTATAAAAAATATGTGTTTTAATTTTTTTTTATATTATCCTATTTTACATAATAATAAATATATAATACATATAAAAATAAATTTACTATATTTTTTGTATTCATATTAGTATATTTTATAAAAAAATGCTATGAAAATAAATATTTAATAATACATATATTTATAAATATATATATATATATAATATATATCATTATCTATGTTTTTATCTTGTATTTATGTTGTTATTTAAATAATATTATATTGTACTACATTTTTTTGGTAAAGTTGCAGAAAAATATTAAGTATTTAAAACGATTGTTCTTGATATATATATATATATATATATATATATATATATATATATTATATTATATTATATTGATATAATATAATGAAATGTTTAATTATAATACAAAAGAATATAAAGTCAAATTCAAATATAATTTTTATAAAAAAATGATTATATGAAATATAGATTATTTATTAATAATTAATTTTCTGTTCCTATGACAATGTGTTTGTTCTAAAAACATATAGAGCATTATAATAATTATTTATTAAAGTTTAATATTTACATTTTTTCAAAACGAATAATTTTTTGTTTTTTTTTAATTTAATTTTTATTTTATAAATTTATAAAATTGAGAAAAATACACATATATATTAAAATAGAATTATGCTATTTAAAAAAATAAAAGGAAAACATAATTTTATTTAGTCCTGTTTTGTATTATATATATTATATATATTTATATATATATATATATATATATATAAATATATTATATAATTTTAAGGAGAGTGTTTTGTTTATATAATTATTGAATATGATGGATTCGTAAAATTTTTTGACCTTACAAAAAAAATAAATACATTGATTATATTATATAGAAAAAAAAGAAAAAAAAAAGAAAAAACATTATTATCTTATGTAATTTTTTTAAAAAACATATTTATATTAATTTGATATATATATATATATATATATATATATATATATATGGATATATTATGTATTAATATATGTATATTTATATGTATTTAATTATTTTATATTTTTTTTTTTTACGAATTCCTTCTATTTGATTTTAATATATGTATATATATATGATATAAAAAAATATTTGCTTTATGAATTAGCATGTTCTTAAAATTTATAAAAAAAAATGAGAAAAGCAAATTGAGTACTTAAAATAAATTATTAAATATATATGAAGATGAATTGTTCTAATTATTATATATATCGTAGGACCCCCAGATAATAAAAATATATTTAATAATTTGGAAATTTTTCCTTTTTATTTTGTTTTTATTTTATTTTATTTTATTATTATTTTTTTATTTTATTTTTTTTTATTTTATTTTTAATTTTTTTTTTTAATATATATTTAAATCTAATTTAACTAATGACTACATCAATATAATTGAAATTTTTTTTTTTTTTTTTTTAATGTCTTTAAAATATTATACTATGAGAAGAATAGAAGGTCAAGAAAATGTATATTTTGAGAAATATGTTCTGTATAAAATTTATGTTATATTTTTTATGGTTATTGTATTTATTGTTCTTGGTAAGATATAGAATAAAATATTTTAAATATATGAAAGTTTTATTTAAGTAGATCGTATCATATTATATTATATATATTTTATGAAATAGTAAATTTTATTTTGTGGTCTATCTATATATAATATACATATATATATATATATTTTATTTTATAGGATATTGAGTTTATTAAATTTAAAACATTTCAATCATTAGTTTCATTTGATAGACCTTCAAAATGTTTATCTGAAAACAGTAAGCATCACGTGAACTCTGATAATAACAAAGGTAATAAGTTGTTTGGTCAGAAGCAATTTGGAAACATAAATAAGTGTGATGTTAAAGATGATGAATTAAAAATATCTAAAGATAATATAAGAAAGAAAAAGAAAATATGTTTTAAAAAAGAGAAAAGGTCGAATGAAGAAGAGTATAATAATTTAGAACAGGAGAATGTAGAAGGTACTTGTAATTTATTAAATATATTAAATGTAGAGAAAAAAAAAGTTTTTGATAATTATGAAAGTACATATAAATATGGAGAAAATAATGATATAATATATATGTCTAATTTAAAAGAGGACGAATCGAAAGACAATTATATTTATAATTGGAATTTAGGTAAAGAGTCATTAGTAAACTTTTTAGGTTTTTCAGACTATTTTAAGATAAATGGAGTAAAATATTCAGATTTTGAATTAACATCTATTCCTATAATTGGTGAAAATAAAAGTAAAGGTAGGGTTCAAGAAATGTTTAAAACAGTTATTCCTTCAGATGATGGGGACCATAGGAAGGAAGTAAAATTATTTATAAAAAGGATACCTGTTGAATGGTGGATAAAACAATTTAACTTAATGGAAAAATACGATGGAGAATATTTAGTAAAAGCAGAGAATTATGTTATGGAAGGAGTTGCTTTAGCTTTTTTAAGTGAACATCACCCAGGTATTGCACCTAAATTATTAAAAATATTATATGATGGAAAAAATGTAAATCATGATATAATGGAAGAATATAAATTTAAAGATATATATGAGTTTAATAATATGTTAATTGAAAGCATAAATAACAATATGGATGGATATATTGTTATGGTTTCTGAATTATTTGGTGAGGATTTATTTGATTTTAATAAAAGATTTACAGAAGAAAAATCTGATGTAAGAAATAGTGATGAATTCAAAAAAGAAATACTTTATAAATGCTTACGTTTATTAGTAAGATTACATAGTGCAGGTTTAAGTCATTTAGATTTAACTTCTGAAAATGTATTAATAACAGATGATTATGATATGCGTTTATGTGATTTTGCTAAAAGTACACCTATTTATTCAGATAAATTAAGACATATACACAAAAGAAAAAAAAAAAAAGTGTACTTATTTGAATCATGCGTACCAACTGTAGGAAAACGTGAATATACACCAATAGAGTGTTGGCGAATTCGAAAAAAGTTGAAAGAAAAAAATATAACAGATCCCTTTGAACATGTAAAAACGATTACTATGCAAAGGTTCAGAAAAGAATATTATTTTAATGTTTCACACGCTGATTATTTTATGCTAGGAGTTTTATTCATATGGATTTGGAACTGTGGCCATATGTGGAAAACATCTTTTCCATCTGAAAGTGCAAACTTTACAACTTTTCTTGAAAACAATATGAATTTGGATTGCTATCCGTCAGCTAAATCATGGCCAAGAGATTTCAAATTTATAGTTAAGGTAATTTATAATACAATAAAAAAAATGAACTTGAATGTAATGTTCATGAAGAAGAACTTATGAATACTTTTATCATATTGTTATTAAAATATGTGTTCACACATATATATATATATATATTTATTTATTTATACATTTTTTCATTTTACCTTTAGGAATTGATGAATGAAGAATGCAGGAAAAAATTGAATTTAAAAAATTTAATGACACACCCATGGTTTAACGAAACATAAATTAATGTATATATAATAATATATATTAATGTATATTAATGTATATTCTATGGTTGTGTATTTAATTTATTTTTTTTATATATTTATTATTTTATTTTATTTTATTTTTTTTTTTGTGTAGCTTATTATATATATATATATATATATATATATATATATATATATATTTTTATTTATGTTTAATAAATTTTTATTAATAAAATGTATATTATTAAAATAAAATTCAATATATATTTTTATTATGATAAAATATAATTTATTTATTTTTATTTTTATTTTTATCTTTTTTTTTTTTTTTTTTACTAAAATTTTTTAAAAAAATTAACATGACTCTAAGAAAAAATAATAATTTATGATTATATAATTAAAGATTTGTGGATATAGTATTAATGTAATTAATTTCACATCAATAAATGTTACCCCGAACAGTTTTTAAATTATAATAATGTATGAGGGATATGTTCGTGTGTATTTGGAGAAAATAATAATAAAAAAAAAAAAAAATATATTAATCTGATAATATTATTGTGCTAAAAAATGAATTATTTATGTTTTCTTTTAAAATATTTAAAAAAAGAAAAATAAAATAATGTATTTTTAATAAAAACTAAAAATTACATTCTATAATACTTTCATATATATATATGTTTTGAAAATGAAAGCATACATAAATAGGTACATGTGTTACATATAATATATATTATTAAAAAAAATTTAATTGAGCATTTTATACTTTCTCCAAAAAGAACACATATTAATAAATGTATAATATATTTTTATTTTTTGTTATAAGGTAAATATTCTAAAGTTTGTAAAGATTTGTCAATTACATTTTATGAATTTTATAATTTTTTTTTTTTTTTTTTTTTTTGTGTTACTTATCTTATAAATTAACATATTGAATTCATACTATATGAATTAGGGAGTAACTCATTTTGTTATTTATTTAATAAAATAATCTAACCGTTTTAATGTTATAATTTTTTTCTTTCATTTCGAAAGAAATATTATATAAATTATAATATATAAATAAATAGAGGCATTCTACTTGATGTATAATATTTTAATAATACATTTAATTATACTATTGTTATAGATATTATTATTAAATGAACATGGTTGTTTTATATTTAAGCTAGCAAACAATAGTAATATGAACAATAGAAAAATGAGTAGAATATATCATTTATATGAAAAATATGAAAAAGAAAGTATAATATGATGTTGTATTTTTTTCTGGTTGTTATTTTTTTGAGTATATAACAAGTTAATGATATATTTGACATTAAGTGAATGGAACAAATAATAGAGGTAATATCATTTCTATTACTTAAATGTATATATATATATATATATATATAATGTTTATATATTTGTTATATATTTTATTATTTTTTTTGAGAATAATTATATCATTGAATATAAATATACAGTAAAAAATAAATAGTAATTATATGTATTCAATATATTTATATCATAAATGAGTAAAGAAAATTATCCTCATTTGTTAGACAGTAGTAAAATACAATGGTTTCAAAGATAGAACAAAATGATTAGATAAGAAAAATTATATGCATATTGAGAAAACAATGAATGAATTTATTAGGGAAATTTCTAATATTACTTATGAAAATGCTAAATAAGGAAATAATAAAAAAGACGTAAAAATATATAAAAATGTAATTTATAATAATCTATCAAAAAAAAAAAAAAAAAATGAATCAAAGAAGAAATATATATAATGTATTGGATACATTAAATAAAGTTGCTTCAAAGAGTAATATTACAAATTAATGGAATAAGTAAACTCACATTGCTAAAAATATGTCGTTAATATATATATATATATATATATATATATATATATATATATATGACATAAGAATATATGCAAAAGAATATCTAAATCGAATATAAAGAAAAAAAAAAAAAAGAGATGATGAGGATGAATTTATCCCCTTTCGTAGGAAGAAAAAAAAAAAAGCCCTTTAAGAAGTATTGGAAATGAAATATACTAATAATTTTTAATATTTAATTAAGAAATTTTTTTTAAGCTGAAGATATAATTAACTTTTTCAAAAGTTTTATATACTTTCTTGAAAAAATTAAAGAACATTTATATGATAAACATAAAAGTTGTTTGATTGAACGTATTATAAAAGAAAGAAAAAAATATAATTATCGGAGATATTTTTTTAAAAATTAATATAAAATGATTTTTATTTCTTTTTATGAATTATAAAATATTTTAAGAAGGAATTAGAATAATATAATCATAAGCATTAATAAAAAATAAATACATAAAATGAAATAATGTAAAATAAATGTACGCATATATAAAATATATATATAAGGGAAATATATATAATAATTTGATTCATTGAAAATAAATATAACTATATTTATTTATTAGAATTAAAATATTTTGTTAGTTTGTTTGTTCTGTTTTTTAAAAGAAATAATAATTTTATAGATATATAAAAAAAAGTCTTATGAAATAAAATGAATAAAGTGATATATAATTTTTATTAAAAATATCTGAAATACAAGAAAAAAAAATATAAAAACATAAAATTACAAATAAAAATCTGTACTTTTATAATTGTTATTATTATTATTATTATTATTATATTATATATTTATATAATTAAGTTTATGATTTTTTTTTTTTTTTTTTTTTTTTTTAAAGGAAAAAACTAATACAAATTTATTTATATTTTATTAAGGGAATAATTATTAAAAATATATCAACTGCTTGAAAACAGTACTTTTGTTTTCTGTATAAACTTGTACATATATTTCCTTGTTTATATATAAAGTTTATTTAAAAATAAAAAAGAAAAAAAACTAAAAAAGAATATTGTAAAATCAAAAAAAGAATATTTTTAAATATTATAAAAAAACAAAACATCTAAATGAAAATCAATATAATACTAAAAATTAAATAAATATAATAAAAGCAAATATAGATTTAATATTATATATATTTATAATAATAATAAAACATACAAAAAACAAATCATAAAATAATATTTAGAAACTATTTATATATAAAATGATATTTGCGTCCAGAACAATTTGAAATTTATATTTTATTCAAAATAGGTTTGAAAAAAAAAAAAAAAAAGGGAAAAATATATAAAATATTATAATTATATAAAAATATATAATATTTATAAATATATATTATATTATATTATGAAAAAATAATATTTAATATATTTTAAAAAAATGTATTAAAGAATAAAAGAAAGGGAAAAAAAAAAAAAAAAAATATATGAAAAATAAAATATAAAATTACATGTAAAAAATAAATTAATAAATAAAAAAATACTTTTCATAAGAATAAAAATAAATTGAATGCATTAATATATATATATTAAATGAAATGTTCTTGTGTACATGAATAAAAAAATAAAATAACATTGACATTTATATATATATATAGATAGTTTAATTCTAATATTTGATGAAAATATTTTTAGAAAGAATCTTATATTCATTTAATATATTTTTTTTAAGTATCATTAATTAAATTATATAATATATGCTCTCTTATATATATAAAATTGTAGAAAAATAAAATAATATATTTTAAAAATAAAATGAAAAAAAGAGAAATAATCTGAATCAAATTACGTAAGAACATGCGATATAGGAAATACGATATTATATAAAAATAAAAAGAGAAAACACTTATATAAAATATTAAAATATATATAATAATTCATTTATGGTAAAATAATATATTTATAATGAAAAAATTAATATTCTTTTTATATTCTTTTCTTTTTATAATATATTTATTAAATATTTATATATTATTATTTATTTTCAATGTATTATTCTATAACTAATTTTATTCTTAATAATATTTAGAAATAAAAAAAAATGATAAAAATTTATAAAAAATAAAAAAAACAAAATAATATATTTATAAATAAATAAATAAATAAATAAATATATATATATATATATATATATATAATATAATTAATTAATAATATTTAAGAATTTACAATGGAAAAGATATTTTATTTTATTTCATATAATATAATAAATAATAATAAGAATATATATTAAATAGGTTTTTATTTTCGTGAAACATGATGTATTTTTAAATTTGTTGTATGTAATAATATTTGTTTTTTCTTTTTTCTTTTTGTTTTTTTTTTTTTTTTTTTTTTTGGTTTTAAAAAATAAAATGTAATAATAATATTTAGTATATTTGTAATATATATATATATTTGCATATCTATTTTGTAATAATATATTTATACGATAGTAAATATGTACCATGAAAATATGAG
The DNA here is from genome assembly GCF_001601855.1 of Plasmodium reichenowi. Lineage (NCBI taxonomy): Eukaryota > Apicomplexa > Aconoidasida > Haemosporida > Plasmodiidae > Plasmodium > Plasmodium reichenowi. Next base: position 60 of record NC_033657.1, on the reverse strand, counting down.
CAGTCTATAATATATATATATATATATATATATATATATATATATATATATATATATTTA